>NW_023270316.1:26864416-26981244 GCF_011800145.1 Mirounga leonina | reverse complement strand
CTGCCTTCGGCTCAGGTCATGATCCTGGAGTCCCGGGATCGAGTCCCACATCGGGCTCCCTGCTCAGCAGGGAGTCTGCTTCTCCCTCTGACCCTCCCCCCTCTCATGTGCTTTCTCTCATTCTCTCTCTCTCAAATAAATAAATAAAATCTTAAAAAAAAAAATCTCCTGTAATTTCAAATATAAAAAAAAGAAATGTCGCAATAACTTCCTGAAACACGTCAAAATTAATAAAACATAACCAACACAATTTATAGGTAGTATAAAGCATTCATTTCTGACTAATATAAGCATCCTTCTTATAAAACTTCAAGTATCCTAGATTTTTACCCAATCTAAATCCCCCATTAAATATTCAATAACCTTAAGTTCTTCTACATCAGAAAGAGATTTAACTCTAGAGAAAAATGAGAAAAGATTTTAGCATGTTTCCTGCAATTTCTATGAATATAATGAATACTTAAGAAAGACTACTTTCTAAGTACTCCAGGCTTGGGGTTATCATTTGACACTTGAGTCAAAAACTAAAATGCCTATGTTTGACAGTGTTTTTTGGCGGTATAAGAGAAGTTAAGACTCATAGATAAAAACTTAAATGTTTCTAACTTCAAGGCAATGTTGTCTAAAATGTCAGAACATAAAAAAACATCCAACTGCTTGCTAAAATACAAATTTCCCGGCCTTCACATTGACATACTAATGATTAAGTCTGTTATGGATCTCAGAACCCTAAAATATTAAAAGAAAACCAGGATACTCTAAAACACTACCTAAGACATCTAAGTCTAAGGGAAAAAAATGAATGAATTCAATAAAGATTCAAGTTTGAAGGAATAAATTTGAAGCAGAGGGAGAAATACAGTAATAAGGATTATAAAGACTAAGAAAACAGACATAAATTCTTAGTGTATATTTAAGCTTGGAATTAAAACTTTAAAAAAAGAAAGCAGGAGTAAACATTTATAAAAATACTTTCTTTTTATTTCTCAGCTTTACGGAGGTATAACTGAAAATTGTAATATATTTAAAATGTGCAACATGACAATTTGTATGCATATACATTGTATAAGGATTCCCACCATTCCATTAATTAACACAACCATCACCTCATATATTTACCTTTTTTTTTTTTTTTGGTGTGTGTGAAAGCAAAATGTTCTACTGTCTTAAAAAATTTCAATTATACAATGCAATATTTTCACTATAGTCACCATGTTAAACATTAGACCCTCAGACCTATTTATCTTATAACTAAAGTCTAAACCATCTATCATGCTCCCCATACCCCTCTGCCCTGGTACAGCCCCTGGCAACCACTTTTCTACTCTGTTTCTATGAGTTTGTTTGTTTTCCCTTTCTTTCTTTTCTTTTTTTCCTCCCTAAGATTCCACATGTAAGTAATACCATACAGTATTTGTCTTTCTCTATCTGGCTTACTTCACATAATGCCCTCCCGATTCATCCATATTGTCACAAATGCTTTCTTAAGGCTGGATAATATTCTACTGTATATATTTTTATCATATTTTCTTTATTCACTTATCCATTGATAGACACTTAGATTGTTTCCATACCTTGGCTACTGTGAATAATGCTGCAATAAATATGGGAGTACAATATCTCTTTGAGTTTTAGCTTCCTATGGTTATATACCCAGAAGCGGGATTTCTGGATCATATGGTAGTTCTAGTCTTAATTTTTTGAGAAGCTTCTATAATTTTTTTCATAGTGGCTATACCAGCTTGCATTATCACCAATAGTGTATAAGAGTTCTGTTTTCTCCATATCCTTGCCAGCATTTGTTATCTCTTGCATTTTTGATAAGACCTTCTAATAGGTGTGAGGTGATATCTTGTGGTTTTGATTTGCATTTCCCTGATAATTTAGTAATGTTGAGTGCTTTTCCATGTAGCTGTTGGTGATTTATATGTCCTCTTTAAAAAAAATGACAACTCATGTCCTAAGCACATTTGTTAATCAAGTTACCTATTTTTTTTTAAATATTGAGTTGTAGGAGTTCTTTGTATATGTTGGTTATTAACCCCTTATCAGATAGGTGTTTTGCAAATTTTTCTTCCATTCCATAAGTTTTCATTTTGTTGATTGTTTCCTCAGATAGGGCTAGATGTACATTCCAAACCCTTGACTCCTCAGGAAGAAGCTGGGAGTTGGTGGTTCCCTCCTGATTCTATGGCTCTGTGTGAGGGAGAGGGTTTATGGTGAGATTGTGTCTTGTTTCTTACGCAATCTGATGTGGTATTTCCTCTGTGGCCCCATGTGTAGGAGTCACCTATCCAGTTTCTGGACTTCTCTCATAGGAAACTTTTCTGTGTGTGGATATACATTTGCCACATCTGGGGAGAAGGGAAATTCAGGAGCCTCCAGTGTCACCATCTCTGCCATAAATACATTTTTTTAAATCTCAGTAATGTAAACCTCTAGAATACCTTTCAAACAATAGTTGATTTATCTAGCACTAGAGTCAGTAGACTAGATCAATGTTGATTTTTATTTTTCATATAGGTTTGGTGTTTCAACTTCAATCATTTTTTTTTCTAGTGTTTGTTGCAGGATTTGATCTCACTCTACTTACCAGACAAGCAGCTATCCTCTCATTGTTTCATGGCTTCTGGCAAAAGATAGGAGGCTCCTGGGACCAAAAAAAAAGCCCTTTGTTACCCCTGGCAAAGCAAGTAGCAGGTGCATCAGTATGTAGTCACCCCCCTGTATCCCCAGTCCTACAAGGGTAACATAACTTGAGCCCAAATAGAAGCCTGCACATCCAGTGGTTTATGCTGCAGGAGAGAAACACTGAACTTCAGGATTCTGCTGTTTTATAACAAGCCTGCTTTTTGTCCTGGAGGTGAATTGACTGATCTAAATAAAACACTGACAGAAGTCCCAGAGAATGAATTGTCAGGGGTTTTCCATCTTGGCACACCAACAAGACATGTAGGAATGTAAGAGTCCCATGGAGGACTATGTCTTCCAAAAGTGTTTACCAGGTTCTATAACAATGCTATGTACACATCTATATCTTTAGCCTCACACCTTAAAGCAGGTATAATAACCGACCATACATACACACAAACACGCGTGTTCCATTTCCACATCCCTGCTCTTTCCACTACCTTGTTATTTTACTGATTAGGTCGAACAACTGAGCCAGTTGTTCAAACTTGTACATGTTTAGGATGATATTCAAACAAGCATATCTGATTCCCAACCCAAACTGCTTCTAGCATCTTGTTCTGTTTTCCAGTACAACATATTACTTATCTTTGATAATAAAGACATAAAATCAATTGGCAATATTTTCAGGTTTCAAGTGCTATGAATCAAAGTTTAGAAGGAAGAGAGCTTCACTGACGGGATAAATAGTCAACCCATAAAAAATACATGCTGGGTGGAATAAAATAGCCACCAACAACTAAATAAGTGAAGAAAGTGGCAAAATAGAGAATGAAGGGTTAGAATCTATAAGTTAATATAGGGAAATTTCATTTGTGATGAAATATAAGGATGCAGAAAATAGAATTTGGAAAATGCAAAAAATAAGAAATCATATTACATGCATAAAACATTTTGATTAATTTTAGATATCTCCTTTTATAGAGGGTATCATGTTTACTCTTCCTGAGTTGCAAGAGATAGCACCTTTCCAAGAGCAGGGCCAGAAAAGGGAAAGCACTGTGATTCCTACTCATCACACACATCAGCAAATCATTTTTGCAGCCAATTTACAAAGACCTACTGGCAAAATGTTGGCATGCTACTGTGTTAGAGAAAAATATCAACAGTGGTTGATATTACTAGTAGCTGTGAATTTCCTAATATTTTATTATACATTTTTCTCATTTGATATGTTTTCCTCTTCAGACTCTTATATGTAGACATCATGTAAAGTATGACTATTCACAGTTATATTATATTCAAATGACTGCTGGGAATGGATATGAAGACCACTATAATTATCCACATGCAACCTTCTTAATGCATCTATGATGATATATTTTGCCTTCCGTGACAGCTAATTTTATGTGTCAAGTAGAGGGTGCTTTTGGATGAGATTAACATTTAAATCAGTGAACTCTGAATAAAGCAGATTGCTCTCCATTATGTGAGTGGGCCTTATTCAATCAGTTAAAGTTCTGCACAGAACAAAAATATCTTCTTCCCAGAACAAAAGGGCATTTTCTCACAGAGTGTCTTCAAACTTCAACTCCAAACATTTGCTTTCCTGAGTCTCCAGCTGGCTGGCCCACACTGCAAATTTTGGACTGGCCAGCATCCATAATCTCTCTCTCTCTCTATTGATACAGGTATAGATATATAGATATACAGATATAGATATAGATCTCCTATTGGTTTTGTTTCTCCGGAAAACTCTGACTAATCCACTCCTCCTTTCCAGACTTCTCTATGTTTTAGTGAGCAACCATAACTATCTTACATTGTCAGAGTTCTCACTAATGAGGTTAGACTGAAGATAAACCAGTCTGTATCCATTCTGTTCAAAAGAATAATACTTTTTTATGGTAAAAGATTTAGTATTTAAAAATCTACTCTTTTCCATGTAGAGATTATGAATTGTAAATTCTTTGATTTGGTCCTGTTTAGAAAAATTGTAGCTAAACCTAGAAACTTCATCCCATAATAACCATTTTTAGCGACTAAATGTAATCAGATAAAAGAATCTGGACAAAGAGGCAGTAGGGAAAAAAATTGCTTTTGCATCTGTAAAATGGACCTGATTATACATAATTCACAGAGCTGTTGAGTGTATAAATTTAGATAAGGAATAGAAATGCACACTCAAAACTTCATATAAATATTCAAATGGAGCATATGACTTTTATTTTGAATTCTATAATATTAAGAATATTGATTTTCTATTATCTGTCTTGCTTTATTCTAGAAGCTAAGGATATAGCAAAGAACAAAACAAAATCCCCATACTAATTTGCATATATTTACAATAATATTTTCAAAATATTCATATATATATTTATAATAAATATATATACAAATACATATGTGTGGGCGCCTGGGTGGCTCAGTTGGTTAAGCGACTGCCTTCGGCTCAGGTCATGATCCTGGAGTCCCTGGATCGAGTCCCGCATCGGGCTCCCTGCTCAGCAGGGAGTCTGCTTCTCCCTCTGACCCTCCCCTCTCTCATGTGCTCTCTCATTCTCTCTCTCTCAAATAAATAAATAAATAATCTTTTAAAAAAACCAAAAAAACCCAAATACGTGTGTGTGTGTATATACATATATAATTTGTTTTGCATGTTATCTGGCATCAAGGAGCTGCTCAATAAAGTTGATTTTATTTGTATGTAGGGGAGAAAGCAGAATATAAAACCAGTTACATGTATGAAAGATAAATTAACTTTTACAAATTTCCATAAATAATTAAAGATGCCAGTTTGGTTTAATTATATTTTATATTCCAGTAACAGGGAAACAGTATATAGCCACCCTCTTTAAAATATGGATGGAATAAAATAGTCACACATCTTCATCACCAATTTCTTTCTTTTTTTAAGTTAGGCTTGGGTAACTGCAGAATTGAATTTGGAAGTTATATTTATAGGACTATCGGTTTTGGCATGTAGTATCAGCAATGCTATACTGGTAAATGCTCAACAGCTGTGCTCTGAAGCCCATTTAAGGCTGTTTGTCGATTTCTGTGGTGTAAATACTCAAACCATGGCCAATTTCAAACAATAAACGTGACATCGCTGAATGTGGAGCTGTGAAGAGATGCCTAAAATTGGCTCATGAGGGGCTACACGATCTGGCTCCAGGAAACCACTCAGTTCTCCTTCTATGTCAAGGACAGTGTAAATATACACATAGATGGAATTACACAGATTCATGTTAAAGCAAGCTGGATCTATTCTTTGCAGTGGATATATTGTTAGGCGTGAGTTCCTTTTGAGAACTCACTGTTTATCATTATTTTAATAAATTCTCAAACCCTCTATATTCCACATATAAAAATTACTTTTCTCTTGTACCAAGTATAGGCATAATCTCAGAACTAGAACATAAGGGATATTAGAAAAAAAATACAAATGAGAGATAAGGCCACGGACAAGTATATTTGTCTTTGCAGAATGGATTCTGAAAACACAAAATCTGAAACAACATGTGTGAACAGATCTGAGCCTGGATATCTTTGGAAAAAAATGTCTAAATCCCGTCATTTTTCATTTAATATAAAACACTGCTATGGAAAAAAATATATAAGTGTGTATCTCCAAATTAGTATTTTTTTCCTAAGAACTACCATCAATCATACATGCTCTTTTCAGGAAATAATTAGATTATCTCATGAAAAGTGAGTAGGAAAGTCGTATTTCTGCTACAGTCAGTATTTGCCAATCCCCACATATTATACATGATTATACTGAACTTGGGAGATTTTAAGACAACAGAGAATAATTAAGATTTGGAGTTTCAAAGGAGTGAAGCAAAAATCACTAATTTGCTAGTTTTATTGGAAGTTCACTTTATAATCCCAAGTTTATTTAAATCTGAATATCCTCATGCCCTTGAATCAAATTCAGAGGCAAGAAATCTTGCAATCTACAGAATAGAATCTCTCTGGATATACAATCCCAGAGGACACACTGTATTCTAATTATCTCTTTTCTGTTGAGATTTAATTTTACTCTGCCTTAGATGACAGCTATAAATGAAAGAACAATTACATTTTTTAAAAGAAAAGTCACAGAGGCTGACATTTGATTTAGAGTCATTGAGAATTAATAAAACTCACTTTGTGATAATATGCCTCCTTTGAAAACTGGTAAATTGACCAATAGCAGGTCCCCAGTGTAATTTGGAGATTCAATTTTATTGACACTCCAGGGGAAACGTTAATAGGCATACAGACATTATAATTGTTAGCTCACAGTATTTTATAACTACAATGTTAATAGAAATAATATAAAGGAAGACAGTATTACTTACAATAACCTTATGGCCTCTCTGTTTCCATTTTTTCCCTCAATGTTTGGATTGTCATAGAATGTCTGGGAATTTGATATTTTCAAAGACCTGAGGTACAACTATGCTATCATTAATTTTAGCAGTCAAGTTAAGGTAAATGTTTTATGGGAACCAAAGCTGTTCCAAGAATGGGTAGAAAGAGATTTTGATGTCTGAAGCTGTACATAAATCAGCCCTGATACCCATTAAACTCTCTATATATGTATAAGCAGTCTCTGACCCCTGGACTTCTATCTTTATATTAACAACACTTCCATTTACTTTGATGAATTAAATTTGGTTCAATAAAACTTTATTGAGCACAATTTTTGTGCTAGGATGCTCAGTAGACAACTTATTTGAAGGAGAGTAGTATGGATGTACGTACAGTGGTAAATTTCTTTACACTTAATAGTAATATAAAAGATGCAGAGTAAAGAGATGACACAGAAGGTGGGATGATTAAGTGTATGTGTGCACACGTGTTCAGATTCAGAAGAGGAAACTCCAGATAAGCCTTTGAATGGGAAAATAATTGCACCAGAGAAACTTTGGTAAGGAGGGGTGGAGGAGAGGGCATACATTATTCTATAAAATAACTCATAGAGCCCTTTGCCTTCTTTATGATATGTTTCAGGCTTCCCTTTTCTGCGAGGTTAACTTGGTGTTATTTTACATCTGTTAATTGGGGTTTTGGTGACTAAAATCATTCCATCTGCATAATCTTATCAAAAGTTTTGAGGGGGGCGCTTGGGTGGCCCTGTCGGTTAAGCATCTGACTCCTGACTTAGGCTCAGGTCATGCTCTCTGGGTCGTGGGATCGACCCCGAGCCAGCCTTCGTGCTGGGCATGGAGTCTGCTTAAGATTCTGTCTCTCCCTTTCCCAAGTTTTGAGGATCTTAGGCCCAAATACAAAAACAAATTCATAAATAAAATCTGGTAATCTTCCTCCTCTGCAAAACAAAGTAAGTAACAACATTTTTTTTCAGACATATCTGTGCAGTCTTTTTTTTTTAAAGAAAGAATTAGGAGTTTGAGAGATCAAGACACGTGCTGTATAAAAGTAGTAGTGGAGATTATAAGTGGACATTTTATTGGCAGAGCATCCATATTTTTCTCCATGAATTAAACATCAAATTATGTGGTGAGAGTTTAGAATGCTTTCATTAGTGACAAATAATCCTACAAAGAATAATAATAGCTAACATTTATCATGAGCTTACCATGTGCTAGGCATTGTTCCAAGCTATTCACATACATTAACTTATTGAAGTCTCATGGCAGCCCTTTGGATATGTATTACAATTATTTTATTTCCCTATTTGTAGAGAAGAAAATAAAACATAGAAAGGTTAAGCAATTTGCCCCAGGCTCTACAGGTAATACATAGCAGAGTCCAAAACCCAAACTCACAAGTTAACCACTCTGTTATTACATGTTTCATGGTCATCTCCACAAATGTCCTTGCCTTTTCTGTTGCAATTCTGAGAGTGAAAAACTGACTCTAGGAACACAGTTAATGGCTCCACTTAAATACATTTACAAAAATAAAAAGTTGGTTGACCTTTAAATTGTAATACATACAACATTTTTTGGCAAATAGAAATTAAAGTACAACCATAACACATGTGTCTGCTTTCTTAACACTTGTATAACCAGCCTTTGCCTGCTGTGGAGAAGGTGCTTAATAATAAGTATTTGCTGAATAAATTAATGAAATGTAGGTCATTTTATCATACATTGATTCGTTCATTTACTGGTTATTTTTTGCAGTGTTTATTGTTCACTCAGTTCCAAAATCAGCTACATATTGTACTATACACTGAGGATGAAAAAACGAATATACTGACTTAGCCTTGAGGAGCTCAAAATCAAACGCAAGGAGAGACTGATGTTATGAAAAGGTGATAAATAATAAAATGGTATTTAAATATGTTCTTACCAATGCTTCTCAGAGAAGTATGCATCTTCTGTACAAACATATTGAGGGTTTTGAGCCAGTCTTTCAATGTTACAAAGTGTTTTAAATAAGTAAGAGTATTGGAGAAGAGGTATACTCCCAGTCAATGGTGAAATTTTGCTAAAACCAAGACTGCAGCAAATGAGTTTTACAGAGAATTATGAATCGTTGAATCATTGACTGAATCCTAGACAACATACCAGAAGCATGAAAAGTTACAGCAATTGCCATAGGTAATGATTTAAATGGAGCATTTTGAATTGATATTGACATAATCTGGAAAATCATGCAGTATTGCATTTCCAATTGCTGAATCTTTTGTTTTGAAATAAAGCAGAATTTCCCATAAAGGTAAATTAAATTATGAGAATCATTAAAAGCAAAATTTAACAACCTGACCTGCTCAGAAGAAATGTGAATCACATGGGCAGTCCCATGAGAATTCAAAATATGCCATAAAGGAAAGATACCTTTGCATATAAGAATATAGACTAAACCTTTTGAGTTGGCCTCTGACAGGTAGATAATAAAACACTAAATAACAAACAAGGTGATTTTCTTCAAGAAATAGGTTTTTTATTTTCCCTCAGATCATCTTGTATAAAACCTCCACCCTATATGTATTAATGATGCCTCATAAATAAGATACACCAGGAGAGAAATGAAAGCACAGCTCCTTGTAGAACAAGTTTGCCTCATTTTCTCTCCTAGCTAGTTAGCTTTTTTCCTCACCATTCATCTTCTTCTGTGATTCTAAAGAGAATAATAAAATGCTGTTCTCTAATTAGGGAAGGATTTGAAAATTTGTTTTGAAATGTGTGAACTGCTGACATTTTCCATTTATATTTAAAGATTATGGTGGCAATTACTAAGGCTGTGAGTAAGCTCTGAGGTCAACAAATACACCAGAACAAAGCCAGGCAAGTTTTAAAAGTCATAGCCCCCATTTCTTGGTAATAGATCAATTTATATTTTTTCATAAAAATATTTTCTGTGAGTCTGTCACCCTAGTTATTGTGTTAGTTTCATTCTGTAAAAGCCTGTGGGAACTCTAACATCCTTCAGGCTGTTCAGTAGGAGAAAGTGACACAGATGTACTTATACAGTAGGAAGGAGGAAGTTTGTGGGGTTATTTTCAATTTTTCAGGGCACTTGAGACTGGACAGAGGTTGGGAGAGAAGGGCAGGTTCATCATGTTTCTCAAGTTTAGGTAGGACAAAACAGTAAAATCAACCTCATGGATGCAATCTTGAGAGATATTAGTCTGGTGTTGTAGAAGGTATACTCCTCAGTTCCGGAAGTCACAAACAGGAATTTCCCAATAGTTGCTGCCGAAATAATGCCTCTTTGGAGGCTGAGGACAGAGGACAGAGAGGGTGAGGATCTGGGGCACGTACTCTTTGGTCTAAGGTTCCCGGGTACCCCACTCAGGTGAGGGGGCAAACTCACTTCATTCACTGTGTAGTGGGAAAGCGCACAGCAAGATAAAAGTGTAATAAATTTAGGGCTCAGGAGGAGAGGGAAACCGTGGTCTTGAGGGGTGTTAGCACTGCTTATGGGCCTTATAAAACTAAATCTTAAAGCCTAGAGATTTTTTTTGTCACTCATGCTATCAAGATCAGGTGCTCTGACCTTGGTATCATTCCCAAGACCAAGAGAAAATGATTTGCCCCTGGGAAAGTTGGTGAGATACAAGGTGAGAAGACAGGATGGAGCCTTAAGCCAGCTGCAGTGACTCTGAACTATAACCTGGCGATCTGGGTACAGAAGCTAAAGCCCAAAGAACAAAACTCTGGCGATTCTTATTATGAGGTTACTGATGTTAGCTAAATAATAATTTCTGTCTGGCTTATTTTCTCAGAAGTCTCAGGGGGAAAAACACATTTAGAATCTTGAGATACATCTTACCTTATCTAATAATGCATTTATTCCAATAACCAATATTAGCAATTGTTTCAAGTTTATTCTCAGAATGAAATTTTTAGGAAATTGAACTACTTCCTAAAAGGTTAAGAGGAAGTTGCTCATTAAATCATGTTATAGGGGCACGTGAGTGGCTCAGATGGTTAAGTGTCTGCCTTTGGCTCAGGTCATGATCTTGGGGTCCTGGGATCGAGCCCTGCATCAGGCTCCCTGCTCAGCAGGGAGCCTGCTTCTCCCTCTCCCTCTGCCTGCCACTCCCCTGCTTGTACTCTCTCTCTCTAATAAAAAAGAAAAAATCTTAAAAAAAAATAATGTTATAGAGTTTAGTTAAACAAATATTATTTTATTACTGAATTGTCAAAACAATTAGCTTTTCAGATTCAATGAACAGTACACTGACTACGCTTAAAGGCATTTTTTTTAATTTTAAAATTTTTAAATGGAATTTCCTAGAGTTAACACATGCCAACAGATATTCCCCAAACTGAACAGATTTTTCTTTTTTTTTTTTTTTAAGATTTTATTTATTTATTTGACAGAGAGAGACACAGCGAGAGAGGGAACACAAGCAGGGGGAGCGGGAGAGGGAGAAGCAGGCTTCCCGCGGAGCAGAGAGCCCGATGCGGGGCTCGATCCCAGGACCCTGGGATCATGACCTGAGCCGAAGGCAGACGCTTAACCGACTGAGCCAGCCAGGCACCCCATGAACAGATTTTTCAACAGGTTCATTCTTTTTTACACATTCTCCTCATCTATGTTCCAAGTTCTCATGAACAATTTTTCTTTACAATCATTGTTAATTTGCCTTTGTGAAACCATACTAAAAAGATGAGTAGAGAAATATTACTATCGTGCATCTATCTAAATAGGGTTGTAAGTATTTTGTTGTTGTTGTTAAGACAATACTATAAAACTCTCAAAATACAATTACATATTATAATATTTAATGGACAAAAGAGAACCTATCTACAGAAATCTGCCTAAGAACAGATGATGATATATACCAAAGTTAGGAAGAGCTGATGGTATGGCTTCAGGGTACCCTCATATGATGTTGCCCATTGTCCGAAAATCCTTTTGATATCACTGCAGTTAGACCATGTTCTGTATGATTTCATTTTTTTTCTTCAATTTGTTGAGGTTTGTTTTATAGCCAAGAATAGAGTCTACCTTGGTATGCTTGTATGTAGGCTTGTAAAGAATGGTTAATGGAGTTACTGATTTATTCTATATGCTTCCTGATTTTTCTTTAGTTATTCTATCTTAAATCCCAGCTATCCCACAGTCCTGTGATTTAGGAAAAAATGTATCTACTCTTTGAAACTCAATTTCTTCACCTTTAAAATGGGTTATAGAATATCTACTTTTCAGGATTCTTAAGAAAAAACAAATTATTATAAAATATTTGGCATATTACAGACACTTCAGATAACTATAGCCTTTACTATTTTAATCACTGGTATCTGGTAGATAAGGCAATCGACTCTCTAGTCTGTAAATGGAGTCAGTCTGTAACAGTCTGTAAAATCTCCCACCTGATGTTTGTACACAGTTAGGTGTAACCTTGTCCATTTCTTTCGGGAGTTACTTCAAATTCTATTAATGATAACATATTACTGTCTGGAGCAATCTCAGTTTTGTATTAGAAACATAAAATATAAGAAATGTCCATAAGGAAGAACAACTCATAATCAAATTGGAACAGTGTGGAAAGAAAACCATAAGAAAAAGTAAACAAATTTTTAAGAGTAAAAGATTCTTGGGGCACCTGGGTGGCTCAGTTGTTAAGCATCTGCCTTTGGCTCAGGTCATGATCCCAGGGTCCTGGGATCGAGCCCCGCATGGGGCTCCCCGCTCTGCGGGAAGCCTGCTTCTCCCTCTCCCACTCCCCCTGATTGTGTTCCCTCTCTCGTGTTGTCTCTCTCTGTCAAATAAATAAATAAAATCTTTAAAAAAAAAAAAAGTAAAATATTCTTCCAGAAAAAATGAGGAGCAATTACTTTCATCCTTGGTTCAATTAAAAATGGTATCCCGCAGAAGCTGGTATTCCAGTTTTCTCTTGAATAGTTGATAAAATTATGAAAAGAAGATACAGGGCTAGAGATATTGCAAATGAAGAAAGCATAAAGTATATAAAGAAAATCATCATTTATTTTGGCTGTAATATATGGTAAAATAAAAAGGTAAAATGAGTTAAGTTTGAAGAAGCAGTAAAGCACAGTAATTTTGTCATTTCATACACCATGCTAAGAAATCTGGTCCAAACTGTAAAGGAAAAAAAGGTCATAGAAAGCTTGGTAGCAGGTGACTTAGATTGTTAGGATTGTAATGTACTTGCTTGAAAAGTTATGAAAAATGAGAATTAACACTATAAATGTGCATATTTAAAAGAAACAGATTTAAAAATAAAATAATTTATAGAGTAATTATTCCAACCTAATGGTATATAAAATTGATAGTATCTTCTTAAAATGTTCTTATTTAGTAACTGTGCTTTGAAATCACTAATTGGCTTACCCACTTACACAGTATAAGGTAATTTAATACCATTTTCTTAATTGCACACTTCAACAATATGAAAAGTTAAGCAAGTCACCTGAAATCATGACTGTTTTGCAGATATGGAAATGCAAATGAGAATGATTATTTTCACTTTCTGTGTTTGAATTTCTAAACTCTTCTGCCTAACATAATACAATATATTTTTAAAATATTTTATTCTAAAGTGACTTTACTTAATGTAGCTAATATTAGTATGAGTATGAGCATGGCAGAAAAAAATCAATTGATGACAGGCCTTCAGGTATGTATAGAAAACTCTTTCTTCTTTTTTACATAGTGTAGGAATAGAAGAAAAAAGGTAAGATTTGGGAAAATAAAACTAGAGGTAGCAGCTTTGAATCCTGGCAGACTCTTACTGTATCTGGCTCTGGGGAAAGCAAATACTCTCTTTGACCTCACTTTCCTTACATTTAAAGTGGTAGAAATTAATATCTGCTTTCAAGGTAAGTGGATATCAATAAAGAACGAGTTATAAAACATACAGCAATATGTATTCATATGCTATTTATGTTATCGTTAGTTAATTCTCTAGATTGTTTTTGCAAATATTTTCACTATAAATGAATTTCTTCTGTACCACATTCTTTTTTTTTTTTAAAGATTTTATTTATTTATTTATTTGAGAGAGAGAGAATGGGAGACAGAGAGCATGAGAGGGAGGAGGGTCAGAGGGAGAAGCAGACTCCCTGCCGAGCAGGGAGCCCGATGCGGGACTCGATCCCGGGACTCCAGGATCATGACCTGAGCCGAAGGCAGTCGCTTAACCAACTGAGCCACCCAGGCGCCCCTGTACCACATTCTTAATACAAGTTCTGTTTAGAAAAATATATTTTTGTCATGCCTGCTACTCAGAAGGCTTGTCTGTTGCTTTTGTTACCCCCAAGTTTATAATTTTGATGTTTCTCATACTTCATTTGACCATATTTTTTCTAACAAATATAATCCATTTTTTATTTTTCTATTTTTTTAACTTAAATGAGGATCTTTTAAAAACTGACCAACATGCTCTGACCAATAAATTGATGACCCTCTCCTGCCATTTAAAATTATTCTTATTAGAAAATGATGCATATGTTCAGATGTAAACAGCTTTCCTAAGTTTAAGCCGGGAATCTGATTCTCTATAACTAATATTTAAAACTCCAAACTAGTAACACCGCATTCATCACATATTGAGAACTATGAGGGAAGAACACTTAGGCAAAAACCTCAGCTCTGAAATTAATTTCTCAATTCACCACTCCCATCTGCTATAATCTTTTTTAATCCTCTTTGCTTTTCTTATGGCTATTTTGATTTTCTATTCTTTATCCTTGATTCTTGGCTGCATTTTCCCAGCAATGAAACTAGCTCAGATCTACAATGATTTGGATTTCCTTTCTTGCTATTCTTTCTTCTCTTCTTGTCTGCAGCAGACAGCTTTGGACCACTGTGGTCAGAGAACACTCAAGTCCCAGCAATGCACCTTACACAAAGCACTGCTAATAGGCTTACCTTAGCCACATGAACAGTAACTACACAAATACAAAACTATGGTGTCATATACTTTCCCTTTGGCCCATGAACCAATGTTATGATGATGCTCTACTGTTTGCCATACTACCAAGATACAGTTTTTCTTATTTGTTCTTTAGAGTATTTAACCTACCCTAAATTTAGAAATTAGGTTCTTTTTTTCCTGCAATATATGGAATATCTCTGATATATGTGCTCAAGTTTGAAGTAATGTACAGTAAGTGCTTGCATCAAAGTCCACTTTTATTATATGGAAGCAGTAAATCTGTTTTACCTACAGGTTACTGCTTCAACATGATGTGAGTTTGATATTTTATACTTGAGAAATCATGAAGCTCTATGTTTTTGCCTAATATATTAATTCTAAAAAGGCACTGCAGAAAATCTAAATTGCATAATAAATTTAGTACTCTTTATTATATTTATTCATTTATCATGATTATCATTTATTACTCTTTCACTGATTGCTGTGCTTTGAAAATCTCAGTAGGATCTTTGAGTGATCTGAGTTATGGTTTAAATAATAACGATACCTTACATTTATATTGCTTTACAGTCCATAAAACATTTTCAGATACATTATCTCATTTTATTTGATGCTCAGAACAACACTGCCAGAAAAGAAGGACAATGTATCTATGTTAAACAGAAGAAAATTAAAACTCACAGATAAAAATTTCACCAAACTCACTCAGTTAAATATTATACGGCCCTATTTACTTTATAATATAAGGTAGCTACAGTGAAGCTTCATTTCGATCTCCGTGCCCAGTAAAAGAGGTGTAAGAACATCAGGACTACCAGCATGGTTTTATGCCTCATATTTTTCAGTATCTCTAAAACCTTCTAATTCTTCAAGACCTAGAACACATTCTTTTTCTCCTATGATCTCCCTTATTATTTCAGTTTGAATAAATTATCTCTCCATTGGCCGATTTCCAACGTTTAACTTTTTTTTAAAGATTTTATTTATTTATTTATTTGAGAGAGAGAGAGAAAGTGACTGGGCAAGCACCACCGGGTGTGGGACGGGGTGAGGGAAGGGCAGAGGGAGAGGAAGAAGTAGGCTCCCTGCTGAGATGGGAGCCTACATGGGACTTGATTCCAGGACCCTGGGATCATGACCTGAGCTGAAGGCAGATGCTTAACCCACTGAGCCATGCAGGCACCCCAAGTTATAGTAACTTTTTAAACTAACTTGTATTACTTATTCCAAAACCTACTTCTTTATTTCTAAATCTCATTCTTTTTTTTTAAGTTTTTATTTAAATTCCAGTTAGTTAACATACAGTATAATATTAGTTTCAGGTGTACAATATAGTGATTCAACACTTTCACACATCCCACCTGGTGCTCATCACAACAAGTGCACTCTTTAATCTCCATCACCTATTTCACCCATTCCCCCCCCCCCCGCCCACCTCCCCTCTGGTAACCATCAGTTTGTTCTCTATAGTTAAGAGTCTGTTTCTTGGTTTGCCTCTCTTTTATTCCCCTTTGCTCAATTGCTTTGTTTCTTAAATGCTACATGAGTGAAATCATATGGTATTTGTCTGCCCCGACTGACTTATTTCACTTAGCATAATACTCTTCAGCTCCATCCATGTCCTTGCAAATGGCAAGATTTCATTCTTCTTTCTGGCTGAATAATATTCCATTGCATATATTTACCACTTCTTCTTTATGCATTCATCAATTGATGGACATTTGGGCTCTTTCCATATGGCTATTGCTGATGGTGTTGCTATAAACATCAGGGTGCAAGTGCCCCCTTGAATCAGCATTTTTGTATCCTTCGGAAAAATACCTAGTAGTGCAATTTATGGGTTGTAGATAGTTCTACTTTTAACTTTGAGGAACCTCCATACTGTTTTCCATAGTGGTTGCACCAGTTTGCATTCCCACCAACACTGTAAGAGGGTTCCCTTTTCTCTATATCCTCGACAACAACTGTAGTTTCTTGTGTTGTTAATTTTAGCCATTCTGACTGTATGAGATGATATCTGATTGTAGTTTTGATCTGTATTTCCCTGATAATAACTCATATCAAGCATCTTTTCATGTGTCTGTGATGGGCAGAAGCAGGGGGAGAAGAACAAGATATAAGGTATAGAGAAGATCTTGCTAAACTGATACTTATCAACCGGGCTTGTGTTATTGTGGATACCAAAGGTAAATCTTTTCCTTATAAGGTATTTTAATGGATTTTTCAGATATATTTTCTAGGATTCAGTCTTTCTTCTGGGTCAATTTACCCCTCCATGCTGCCCTTGTGCATACCTGTCCAAATGAAAACATATCTTTGCTCCACTTTTAGGGTAAGTATAATTGCAGCTAAAATATTCCTCTTGCTCTATTCAGCCACCTCAAACACATTTAGCTTCAGATTTTTTTTTTAAAGATTTTATTTATTTATTCATGAGAGACAGAGAGAGAGAGAGAGAGAGAGAGAAGCAGAGGGAGAAGCAGCCTCTCAAGGAGCAGGGAGCCCGATGCGGGACTTGATCCCAGGACCCTGGGATCATGACCCGAGCCGAAGGCAGACGCTTAACCGTCTGAGCCACCCAGGCGCCCTAGCTTCAGATTTTTAATACCAGACTTTTACCAACAAATATTGGTCACCAGTGCTGGAATCCAAAGCATAGGTCCACTCAAGATTTGAGGTGGTTCTGGTGGAGCTTCAGAAGCATGGGGGCAATTGTGCAATGCCAACAATCCCAGAAGCAGTGTCCTGGGAACATCTTTCTGGTCTTAGAAACTTGACTCTACATCCCTCCCTTGATTCTACACCAAGATTAGTTTTGTGAGCTACTGAATATCTTTTCACAAAAACACTTTTTACTTTAAGCTAACAGTTACTGGTTTTATTTTCCCTTTTTTTCCCCACCAAGAAATACAATAAAAATTATTAATGAGTGAATACAACAGGAACGTTACACAAGTTTCCAATTGCTTTTCGTTATTTCTTTTACTTCTCTTACTGTTGCAAGGTTATTTGATGACACATTTACTGAGCCACCACCCTGACTTTATTATTTCTTTTTTTTTTTTTTTTTAAGATTCTATTTACTCATTTGACAGAGAGAGACACAGCGAGAGAGGGAACACAAGCGGGGGGAGTGGGAGAGGGAGAAGCAGGCTTCCCGCCGAGCAGGGAGCCCAACGCGGGGCTCGATCCCAGGACCCCGGGATCATGACCCCAGCCAAAGGCAAACGCTTAACAACTGAGCCACCCAGGTGCCCCCTGACTTTATTATTTCTTATCATGAAGATAAGAAAACATAATAAACTAATACGGTACAATTCAGTTACTCCAATTCAGTGCCCATTTTTTTTCTTTCAATTACCATTATTTATGCAAAGAGCGTTGGCCTATATCTTAATTTTTAAACATAGCAAGAAGTTCCAATAAGCAATGGAATGTTGAACTAAACATTTAGAAATTGAAACCATGTAGAAATTAAGACAGCAAAACACTGTTGTTTAATAAATATAGCACAAAATATTCATACAACTTAAGACTTCATACTCTAACTACATGCCACATAGAAAATGGTCACATGCCATTGTCACAAAATTGAAATAATTATATTGCTGTAAGACTTATAAAGAGAAAAAATATTCAGTTTTACAACTGACCTTTATGGCATGTTCATAGCTTACGAACAAATGACCTAATTTTACTAAATTTCTGCTCCCGTGATAGTCATCCTTGTCTAGAAAAGTTTGAAAGTGCTACAGTTTATATAATGTCAAGCCACTTGTAGTCTAATCTCATCACAGATAACAAGTTATAATGGACCAAATTATAATGAAAAGGATGTGAAATCCTTTTCTTCTCTACAGAAGAAATTCTAAATACCAAAAATGTGTTTTTAACACAAAAAGAACTTCTAGAATTCTCCTTTGTATTATATATACTACACACATTAGAATGTCCCCAAATTTCTCTTTCCTTTACAATCTCCTTTAAATTTTCCACCTATATCAACCTGGGCTGAATTTAAAATTTTCCATCTATTCACCTAAGACTTCTGAATCTCTTCATTTGTTTTCTTGCCAGTAAATATCCCCTACTTAAATAAATCCATCAAGTGAGCCTTAGAGACTCTCGATTCATGTCCTCAAACATTATCTTGATTTTGCATATCAAAGGCTCACAAATACAGAAGGCAAAAAATAATTCTCCTTCATCAGCACAGGATGAAGAAGCTGTGAAAATCATGCAGTAATATTAGGGACAATACATATTAATATGAGACAAGGATGCATATTGTTTTGCCAATTAATATAGGGTTGAAATGATGTGGAATAATATATGTGTACGTTTGTGTGTGGTTGTGAGTGTGCCTGTGTGTGTATATGTGTGAGAGACAGAGTATGCTCTTTGCTCCTATAATGGCTAAGATTCATTACAGTGGAGTGGACAGTACAGTAGTGTTAACCCTGCCCACTATGTTGTACAGCAGATCTCTACAACTTACTCATCTTGCATCACTGAAACTTCATATTGTTACACAACTTTCCATTTCTCCTCCCTCCAGCCCCTCCCTGGCAGCCACTCTGCTACTCTCTGCCTTGATGAGTTTGACTATGTTAGATACCTCATATAAGTGGGATCATGCAATATTTGTCCTTCTATACCTGGCTTATTTCACTTAGCATAAAGTCCTGCTGGCTCAATCCTGTTGTCACATATGACAGGATTTCCTTCTTTTTTAAGGCTTTAGTAATTAAATAACAAGGGTATTGAAAAGAACACAAATTTTAATGCAAAATAATTAAAACTTCTTGATATGAATATATATGGTCATAAGAATTCAATCCTCACTGAGAAGATTAAATAAAAGTTTATCATAAAAATTGAAGAATTTATTAACCTGAAGAGCTTTTCACAGAGCTTCAGAAAAGACAGACCTGGAAGAACAGAGAGAAAGACATAGAAATGAACATAATGAAAGAAGTCAATAAACAGGGAGACTTGTTTAAAGGGCTTGAGATATATGTCTGATAGGATACCCAGAAGAAGGTGATAGAATGAAGTAATATTTGTGATGGATACTGACTGTGAGTTTTCACGAATTAAAGTCCTAAGGACCAGATTTTAAAAACAACCAACCAAAGTCAAAGAACATATAAAATATACACATTGATTCACCTAGAAGCAGAATATTAAAGGCAGAGTGGGTATATTAAGTGTTAATAAAATGAAAAGATAAGAAAGTCCATTAGCATAAATGAAGGCTTGCCATGTGTAAATCAGATATTCTAGAAGAAAACGAAATTAAATCTTCGGGTGAAAATAATAATGGAGAATATTAACTTTTGGGGAATGACAGTAATATTTGAATTACGTTTACAAAGTCATATTTATTTGCTATCAAAATTGAGTGTTTATGGTGGAATGATGTGAATGCTTGTAGCGTCTTTCAAATACTGCAACAAAAAACGCTTGTGAGAAGAACAAATAAAAAAAGAATGCTGTCTAGCATCTGGTGGTCACGAACGCTTGGCAACAGTTACATGGGGGCTCATTTTACTATTCTTTTGTTTTAGTATGTGCTTGAAATTCTCTATAAGTCTATCAAACTAAAATTCCATAAATATTAATTATAAATTCATAACAACAAGGTTCATTTGTGGATCTTTAATAACAAGATTGGACTAAAATAACAATGAGGGTGCTATGGGGGATGGGGAGAAATAGAATTAATGTTTTTGAGAGATAATATCATTGGACTATGATAATCATGCATGTCTATTAAAATCCTAAAGGTTTAGCTATATAAATAATATAAAGATAAATTTCAAAACAGTAGGAGACATGAAGGTAATGAAGAAACCTTGATTATACAGAAGGAGAAAGGAAAAGAAGATAAAAGAAAATCATATGTAGAAAACACAAAATAAGATGAGAGAAATGAATTCAATTATATCTGCTGATGAAATAGTAGAAATATAAAAATAACCTCTTCAACACTGAGACTGTAACGTAGATTTTTAAAAAAATTATGTTATATAATCTAAAAATGATATACAGAAAAACTGAATATATACAGAAAAATTGTACATAGGGTATAGAATGTGTATCAGAAAAATACTAACAAAAAAGTTGCTGATGTAATATTCATAAAAAATAGGTTGTAAGAAAAAGGCCAGTAAAATGATTTTTTTCTTAATGATGAAAAGGAACTCTCTAGAAAGAAATTATAATGTCGAATCTGTCTGCACCCAAAAATATATACACTGACAAATTGTTCCAAAGAAGTGCACAAGTAAGGTATTTAAAATTTATTCCCTCAGAATCTTATAGATCAAAAATGAAACAAAGTATTTAAGATACAAAGATTTAACACAATCAACATACTACTTAATAAACATTCATAGAATGCTGCACAAAATGAGTAAAGAACACATCTTTTTAAAATACACGATATATATATATATATATATATATATATATATATAGTGAGAATATATATACAGAGACAGAGAGACAGAGACACCAAGTATTGCATGTGCGTGTGTGTATATAGACCATAGACCATGTATTAAACCACAAAGGGAATATCAATAAACGCAAAATTATGAATAACTTGGTGTCCATGCTCTCTGAACAAAATGCAATACAATCTGGAGCAACTGTATGTCCAAGGCCCCTGAAATGACACAGTAAGGAGCAGAGATTAAAAACTCCCCATACCTCTCCCTCCACTCTTGGCCACTAAATTACTTGGATGATTTTGGAGAGTCATTTAACTTCCTTGTGGTTTATTCTTCTCTGCAAAATCAAAATGTTGCCAAATAAATGAAGCATTAAGCCATGAACATATGTGGGACTTTATGTCTTAACTCTAAAAGAAAAATCCTATCAGACTAGTGGACATTTATAAAACAAAGATAGTTCAAGAAGTAGTGGCCAAATAATGCAAGCTTTAATAGATAATGGCTTTCATAGAAAGTCTTACTTTTATTGTAGTCAAATAAAGCACAGGAAATAATGCATCTTGAAAATCACTGTGTTCTCCATTCTTACAACTGCTTTAAAAATTTATAGAGACAGCATGTAAGGTGACAGGAAATTGATACTCAGACAAATATGTCTCCCCAAACTACTGTCAAATGAACTGCCCTCTGGATGTGTCCTGAATGGCATGGCAGCCAAAGCAGCCCCTAAAGAAATCAGTGAGCTTTAACGATTTGACAAAATGACTCTGCAGAGCGCGCGACCTTTACAAATTACTCTTTGTTTGAATACTAAAATGAATAATATCATTTTCAAAGAGCATATGGGGATAATGCTGTATATCTTCTACTCCCTCTGGATCAAAGTGTATCTATTTTATCCATTTTTGTGGAGTACATTCTAATTTACTCAGTTCTTAGAGAAATGCTCCAATAAAAAAGAAAAGTGCTGCTCCGCAACTTTTGGTTCACAAAATGTTACTCTTGCTGCAACTTTTTAAAAAGCAGTTGTTCTTAAACTCACAACAAAACTCATCCAAGAAACAAATATAGGGAAATTTCCAACTGGATTTTTGATTACTCAAAAACACATTTTCAGTCATTATGGAATTATTTAATTATAGAAATATCTATACTTGAAAATTTTTCTTTTTCTTTTATTTTCATTGTTGTTATTATTCTTCCTCTCCATTCTAATTTTCTTCTGCTCCCTTTTTTCCTAACTACAACATCTAAATATCACACAACGGTACATAGTACAAATTTACAAACCTAAGCTACAAGTTTTCATGGTAGACAGTGGGGAAAAGAGGGTTAAATAAAAGGAGGATACATTTGCTTCTAGTCACACAGTAATGATTTTGGGGGTAGTGTTTATTAATATTTTTGTGTCTTGATTTCTTCATTGTAAAGTTTCTATTATAGTTATCTTGTCATCTTATAGACCAGCCATGATTACTAAGCAAGTTGTGAAAGCATCTAGAAAATTCCAAAATGCTATTCAAATACAGTGTCAGATTTTTTTTTTTCAGTGTCAGATTTTTTAAAAATAGTGTTAAAAATATTAGGCTGGGAGAAAAGGAAAACAAACACTCTATTTTTATGGTCATTTCTGTTCTTAATATGCAGTGCAAGATCATGTATATTCCATGAATTTGAATTCAAAGACCTAATAAACTTTTTGCTGCATATCTAGACGCAGAGTCATTAAGAGAACAATTCGTTAAATAGCTCTTCATCTGATAAGTGATGCCATGGTAATCAGTTCTTGGATCAGGAAGGTCTTTTAAAAGGAGTATTTATTTTAATAATTGCTAATTATAAAGATTCAATAATTATTGCATGGAAAAACCATACTCCGGTGTGAACAATCAAATTATGTTCAACTTCATGATGGAAGAGCCTAATAGACTAAAACTAATTATCTCTAATCAAATGACTAGAAGTTTCCTAATAATCAGCATGCCAACTCAGAATCTAAATATATCTAGATGCCAAACAACCCTAATGATTAAACTTTTAGCTTTGTAAACTTTAGCTGAAATAGATTATTCTAGGTAATTTTTTTTTCTATTTTCTTGTAAGATTGTGCTTTCTCTTACAAGTAAATTTAGACTGAAATTAAAGAGGTAAGAGAGGGCAGGTTTTGTATGATCCGCTTATCCTGAGCTCCTACAACCCAAAGGTTAGCAAAAATAAGAAAGAAGCAAACATTTGGATTTTAAATTAATGCCATGGTAGACTTTCTGCCAATTTTAGCCTAACCTTCTGTAAATCTATACTTGAATTGCTCCTCAGACCAGAGCTTTCCTTCTGGTTAGCAA
Source organism: Mirounga leonina (assembly GCF_011800145.1). NCBI lineage: Eukaryota > Metazoa > Chordata > Mammalia > Carnivora > Phocidae > Mirounga > Mirounga leonina. Next base: position 26,957,497 of record NW_023270316.1, on the reverse strand, counting down.
TGACTTCTCAGAGTGCAACACCTCTGTTTTTAGCAGTCTGCTTGAGCTCTTGACCTTTCTTTGTGTCTTGCGCACATTTTGCGGGGGATAAAATTTCTACCAATATTCAGGACATTTTCATGACACAATCACAACCTTACTCTGATAATTCTGATGCAACATACTTGCTTTATTTTTTTAATGACAAAATCAAATTCTTCTGTCTCCAGTCAAGTAACTCTTCTTCCTCCTACCCCCCCCAAAAAAACCCCCACAAAAACAAAAAGAAAAACCAAACAAAAAACACAGAATTGTCCAGACATCTACATCCTAAAGTAAGGCCCTTTTGTCATACGATTTTCATAAGTCATCACCTTATTCATCACAGCACAACACAAATGATCTCTCAGCATCCTGCAGAGTGTACACATATAACCTGCCATATTCTGTGACCCTACTTTTGTTATCTCTCCTCTGATCTTAACCTAGTAGGATTTACTATATCTATAGGTACACTGGTAAATGTTCAAAAAAGTGACCCTTATGTGTCACGCTTGTAGATTTCTATGGTTCCAACCTTCCCACCACAGATGATTTCAAGTTGCCAACATGAAGTAGAACATTTCTGAAAAATTAATATTGCACTCTCAAGAATCATTACAAACTGGCTTTCTCATTTTACAAAAAAGTAGGATACTGAAGAGATAAAAATACTGCTTTTGGTTAGTTCAAACCTTGCTCAGAATCCTGCCTCCAGCACTGTGAGAATTTGGGAAAGATTTTTAACCACTTTATACATCAGAACCCTCATTTTATTATGGGGATATAACAAAAATCCATCAGGTTGCTCTGAAGAAAAATTCAATAACCCAGCTAAAATCTTTTCCACAGTGTTTGGCACATCAAAAAATCTACAAATATTAACTATCATTAGTACTGTAATATGTAACATAGGTAATATACTTAGAAACATGCCTTCATTACTATGTAATTATTATAATTGTTATGCCACGCCTCTATGATTCCATCTAAGCTGTGTATCTAGGACACATCAGAAGCTGCATTACTCTGTTCTTATTTTACCCACACATACGACATCTTACTATTATCCTAACAGTATAGATTTTCAAAAAATTATTATACTTTGATTGTAATACAATGAAATATGACTGAATTCACATCTGATCCTATGACATTTCTTTAACTTTCCTGAATATTATCCTGATTCATAAACTAGATGGTTCTACTAAAACTTCTATATTATAGCCCCTGGGTTAATTTTAACTGATACTGAGGATCACTCTGACTCTTCAGCATGACATTCACAGATTTTCACAACGTGACCATACAAATGACATTCATGCCACTTTCGGGGGCCTTTTTTATGCTATTTATACTCAATTCCTCTTTACTCCTCTCTTGAACAAGGCTTTTACTTAACTTATTCAGTAGCAGGACTCAGATGGGTATATGACTCGAATGACTCCGTTCAGTTCCTCTGAACTTCATACACCGCTTCTTTCACCTGGATAATCTTCTCCTTCTCCATATTCTCCCCACAAATACTGTCTCAGGCATCAAGTCACACATTCACAAACTTGCCTTGCCTTCTGTTCATTCCTCAAGTGTCAGTTCAGAATCACTTAAAGTTTCTTTGATGCTTTCTCACTGGGGTTTGTCTTGTCATACCCTTCACTTGCCGAGACAACATACCTACCTCACATTACAGTATTTTCTTATTAAATCTTTTGCTTTCCCCACTAGTCTCTAAGCCTTTGTGACAGAAAACATATTTGTATTATTCTCTTTTATACTTTCATCAAATAGTTTGCCAACAGTATAGATTATAAGCATGTAGTTATTGAATAATTAAGTGAATAAATACCCTCTTACGTGTCCTAATAGTTTCAGTTAGAAGGTCATTTACAAGTTTAGATGCAAACTATACAGATATACATATTATAACATTGAAAGAAGAAAGAAAATCACCACATTGTCACCTTATATCATGCAAGACAGACTCGTGCAAATTGGGACTGCAGAGCTTGCTGCACATAACTCATTAATTTGGAATAGTATGTCACTTCTTTCATTATAAGATTGCCAAGTTACAAGATATGTGGGATGAAATATCAGCAAACAAAAGTCCTTCACTGGGGGGTTATAACATTGGGGAGAAGATAGTCACAGAGTGAGCAAGAGTTTTATGAGTCTGCCAATGGACTGATTGGCAGGTCTCTGTAAAATGAGCCTTGTGGGATTTGATACTTGAATTTTAATTAAACCAAAATTATTCATTGTTCAGTTCTGAATCCCTAAAGAGAAACTGAAAATCTTGCAAAGGGACTCCCAACAGTAATTACATGTTCTGCTGAAATTTAATTGACTTGCATTACCCAGATAGACCTGACGAATGGAGAGCTATTCATGGCAAAGATTTTTTAGAGGCATTAGATTAAAGGCAAAATCTACTAAAAAATAAAACAATGGCAAAGATTCTGCATTGGATGCTTTAATACAGGAGAAGAAAAAGAAGGGCACCTAAATATGTTTATAGTAACTGGAATATTTTGTTTGGCATTCCTTTTTCTTCTACTGAGCAATGTGACTTTTAACCCCAAAATACCTTGAAAAGCATATTAATCTGGACTAATTTTCTTACAAAGTAACAATGACTTTGAGTTGAATTTCTCTACCAATTTTTCATGTATCTATGGATTTATTAACCCTAATATTATTTTCCTGGTAGAAAGATGACACTGTTGATTAACTATCTGTTGAAATGTTGCTTTAGGTGTGTTCTTCTCATGGTTGTAATTAACTGAACACATTAATTCCCTCTCTTGCTTAAGCTTCTCCTGGACCTCAAACTATTCAGGCCATGCGTAAAGTGAAGCTAATTAGTCCCACAGGCACAGAATCTACCCAAGAGTAAAGAATCCAAGAGCACGGAGTTATGGGCAATCCTATTTTACTAACTCCACTACCCAGTCCTTCAATAAAGGACTTCTCATAAATTTTCATACTCCTCATGCCGCTATTTCTATCCATGTCCTGGGAGAGGCCCTTGTGTGAGATATAAAAGTGTAAAAGCAGGCAAAGTCACATTCCCTGGAGGCAGCTTCAGGCAGGTGTGCGCAAGGACAGCCGGGAGGTTGTTCTCAACAGCTTTCAGGTGAGCTTTTGGGACCCCTTGCATTGCTGGGGCATGGGGCTGAGACTGTCACTGCTGGTTTCCATGTCCTTCACCCTCAGAGTCTTTCCTTCTAAAGAATGCATTATTTCTAATTCCTGGGATTAAAATATTTGACATTTGAGGTGCATAAAGTGGCTCCATTTTTTCTTATTAAATTCTAATAAAATATAAATTTCTAAAATTTATCTAATAAGGCAAGTAAAACCTGAATGGATTATAGACATGTGGTAAGCTGAAAAAGTTATCTGGGAATGATCCTAAAGTGATGGTACATGTCCTAATTTCAATTTTCCCAACGAGTTCCTTCAAAGTACAGGCAATTCCCATACATTTGATTAGAAGCAGGTCTATAAAATAATGAGAAGTTATTTATTTCCTTATAAATATTGCAAAATACAATTTATAAAAAGAAAAATAACACAAAATTTTCATGAAGCATGTGGAGTCCCGCTTCTGGTGAAAAACTTGGGTGTGATTTTTCAGGCCCAATCACACAGGCAATTACAAAGGCTCTACTCGGCATGCCCCCTCACCTCCCCCCAACACCAGGTTGGGCGTTCAGCCAGTGCACTGCAGTCTCTGAAGGGAGGTGTAATGAAGGACTCAGGCCATCTGGCTGGCCATGTTCTTATATATATCTGCATTTCTAGCCCAGGTACCTCCAACTGGAGGTCCTTTTATGGAGATGAAGGGGTACATCTGGAGAGACCTCCTTAATCAGGAGTGACATCTGAAGACACTTCTCGCCACTCTGACTCAGTGCCCAAGACTTTTCCACTCCTAACCCTTCCCCATCTCTCTTGAGCAGGCTTCTGGGTCCATAAAACTGAAGGAGCCTTTTGTTAGGGGCTCCCTCAACAGTGAGATTACCCATGGTTGTGCTGAATCACCTGCCCCATATCCAGTCCAGTGCCACGCCATTTCATAGGATAGGTAGCTGCTATGTGCTAAGAGCTGAAAGTGACCTAAATTAACAATCTACAGTCCAAGCTTTCTCCTGGAAGTTATAATTCTTCAGTAAACTCCAGAGTTCTAAAGTAGTTACATCAGACAGATTCTTCCGTACAATTGTCTAGGTGGGGAGAAGGATTCCTGGTACTTCCTGCTCGGACATCTTCTGTCTCTTCATTATTGAAGTGTCTATTCAAATAATTTTTTCCCAGTTTTTAAAGTGGGGTTATTTTTTTTTCTATTTATTCTTCTCGATTACTGTCTTTTACTAGATGTGTGAATGGCGAATCATATTTTCCATTCACTTGTTTTTTCATTTTTATAACAATGTCTTTTGAAAATAAGTTTTTAATGTTGATAAAAGCCAATTTGTCATCTTTTATTTTATGGTTGCTTTGTTTTCTATCTAAGTCTTTGCTTAACAAAAGGTCAAAAAGAATTCCCTCTATATTTTACCCTAGACATTGCATTGTCTGAACTATACTGTTCCTGATATTGATAATGCCAGCCAGCTGATTTTGATTAGCATTCTTATGGCATATCTTTTTCCACATGCTATGGTCTGAATGTGGCCCCCTAAAATTTATATTTTCAAACCTAATCTCCAAGGTGGTAGTATTTGGAGATAGAGACTTTGGGAGGATATTAAGTCATGAGGGCTCTACCCTCATGGGATTAGTGCTCTTTCAAAATAGACCCAAGATTGCTCCTTGGCCCCTTCTACCATATGAGGACACAACAAGAAGGCTAGGGAATGCTGGTAGTTTGATCTTGCACTTTCCAGCCTCCAGAACTGTGAGATATAAATTCTGTTGTTTATATGCTACACAGTCCAAGGTGTTTGTTACAGCAGCCTGAATGGACTAAGACACCATCCTTTTTATCTTACTGTATCTGTCTTCATAATTAAAGTATGTTTTCTTTTATTCAACATATAAATTATTCTTTCTAGTATATTTATCAAAAGTTGATAAGTAATTTTAATATATACATTTACGTAAATGTAAATAAGTATGCATAATTTACTGTGACTGACCTTTGACATTGCTTTATCTTATTTCTCCTTACATTCCTTTCTTTCTTTTTTTTTGGTCTATATTTCTTTTTTCCTTCCACTACTCTATTTGATATATTAAATTGATTACTATTTATTGAATTATACAATCAAAATGGCAGGCATTCTCTCTTACTTGAATATTTCATCAGACCACTTTTATTTTTCATTCTTTTTTTTTTTTTAGATTTTATTTATTTATTTGACAGAGAGAGATAGTGAGAGCAGGACCTCAAGCAGGGGGAGTGGGAGAGGGAGAAGCAGGCTTACTGCCAAGCAGGGAGCCCAATGTGGGACTCGATCCCAGGACCCTGGGATCATGACCTGAGCCGAAGGCAGACGCTTAACAACTGACCCACCCAGGTGCCCTTTATTTTTCATTCTTAAGGACATTATATTGTATAAGTTTTAAGAACTCAGACCATGGGGGCGCCTGGGTGGCTCAGTTGGTTAAGCGACTGCCTTCGGCTCAGGTCATGATCCTGGAGTCCCGGGATCGAGTCCCACATTGGGCTCCCTGCTCAGCAGGGAGTCTACTTCTCCCTCTGACCCTCCTCCCTCTCATGTTCTCTGTCTCTCATTCTCTCTCTCACAAATAAATAAAATCTTAAAAAAAAAAAAAAAAAAACGAACTCAGACCATGAAGATCCGGATCGTGGGCAATTTACTCGAGCTGTCTGTGCCTTAGTTTCCTCAACTGTACAACAGGGATAATAGTAATACTTATTATCATAGAGTTGCTTGAAGATTAATTAAATAAATATTCATAGAGTGACTGAATGGCACCTGTCACACAGAACTGCTATCAAAGTTTTTGCTGTGATTATTATTAATTAAATATTAATTTTATCATTTATGTACAATTAGAACAAAACTTTAAAATCTAACTTAAATTGTTTACAGTTTTTGTTGCTGTTGTTTTAAATTCAAAACGCATGTAATTTCTTGATTTGGCTATAGCTACGATGCTGATTTATTAACATAAATTCTGTTTAAGCAACAAAGACAGTTCACTTAATCCTCTTTAATATCAGACTTGCTGATATAATACACACATGTATACTGAGGTATCTTTATAAAACATTGAAACATATATCATTATTTTTAAATGAAAATTTCCATTTATCCATAATAGATAATACAAAGTAACATTTATTACATTTATCCTGTTATCTGAAAGATTAAAGATCACATATAATTCTTAAATTTATTTCTTCTATTTGAATATATACTATAATAGTGTCCAATATACATTATTGGTATTAATCATATTATATGCCATATAAGTCTCAGTACCTACACTACTCTGAAAGCAGACCTGAAAATCTTACAATGTTTATGCTAAAGAGAGATTGAAAACAGAACTGGCAAATTTATGTTAGCTTTTCATGTTCACAAACTATCAACAATGAACCCAAATATACATTTCCAAACAGTAGTAACTTCCTCAATTATACTTGCTACTAAGATGAATTTGGCCAATCAACCATTTTCTCATATTTTCTCAGGTGTCTATAACTCATACTTTCCAATGTTTAACACTGCTAATAAAATTATTTCAATTTGAGATAATTTAATATGAAGTAAAAGAATTAAGAGAACTGAAATTTAATTTTCCCAGGAAGTAAAAGGAAAAAAGAAAAGTGGATGTATTACTGGACTTTTTAATAAAAATCAATTAAACGTAATACTATGCTTTACTGAGTGTATACTATAACAGATTCCGTTATGGTCTGTGGGGAGACACAAATAAACAACAGTCTGTAGTCCCTGGTCTCAAAATGAACATAGGCTTGAAAGTAGAAAATCAAAATGTAAGTAAATACATGTCATTCTGAAAGCTTGATACTTACATTAAAATGATGACCTAGTTTCAAATTGAGGAAGAGGTGAGCAGAAGGGAAATTTTGCCAGAGGCCTGAGTGAAGTTTTTTTTTTTTTCTTTTTTTTTGTATAATTATATGCAGAACATTTTACCCTTCACGTCATTACTTATTAGCATTAAAGCAATGTCTTATAAAAATATTCCTAATAAATATGTGCTGGAGGAAAGAATTCTACAGTTCTGGGAACTTAGTGATTCCTGAGTATCTACGAACTACACTACACTTCCCAGACGGCCGCAGAGTTAGTCCACGGGGTTAGGAGAAAAGTTCTGGCCAACAGGAAGAAATGTGATAGATGTTCCGGTGTAGTTCCTGGCTCCCTTTGTTCTTCCTGTAACCATCCCAGAGGACACAGACTGAAACTGCAGCATCAAAAGCTGGAAGCAACGAGCTGAATCTTTAATCACCATATGCTGAGAAGAGCTACCCCGCAAAATCTCAAAACTTACATTGTCTTTAGGTGAGTAAGAAACTAAGTTGTGATGTGCTAAGCCACTGAGCTTTGGTGGGATGTTAGCACAGTGAAGCATAATCTAACCCCTTGAATACAGAGATGGTAGAGTTCACATCCCTTTCTCTAAAGCTTCCATGCTTGTATTGTTGACCGGTATAATGCAATTCATTGGCCATATTTATGAACGATTACAAATCCTTTCCTTCTTAGTGTGTAATAACTAAGGGCTTTGTGAGACTCAGTGAAGGCTGATGTGCCTATCAAAGGAACGTTACCCCAGCCTTTAAAAGTTTAGGACTGTAAAGAATATAAAACGCAGCCCATTGCTAATGGTTTGCTCCTTCTGTAGCACCAAACAAAATAGACCATGTCTCTCTTTTTGATGCTTATTTACTCATGTACTTTTCAGGGACTTGTTTCAGACACTCCAGAACTATTCTCTTTGCAGAACAGTCTGAAGAAGTTTCTCTTGTTCTTATTAATTTTAATTAAACTTACATGTATCCCATTTTCTCATTCCTAAAACACACCTTTTCCACATTTGAACATCTGTGAAATTGAGATGCATGTACCAATCAGTATATGCTACAATTACACTCTTTCTTTGTGATCCATAAAATACTGATGTGTCTTAAAGTTTACATTATATTAAATATAAAATACTGCAATATTTTTTATGCTTAAGGACCATTAATTTTTAATTTTTTAAGTCATTATAAATTAAATATTTTAAAATATTTAGGTAAAAACAACCAGTTTAATAGTGGATCAAAGTGTAAATAATTCTCAAAGGGGTCCCTACATAATTATTAAAAGACAACACCAAATGAAAGTCACAAGACCCAGAAAAAATGCCAAGTTTCAGATTAACTAATTAAGAAGGTCCAATCATGATTCCACCCTCTCTAACATCATTTATGTGGCCACATTCCCCTCCCCGCAAAAGCTCCAATGTATTTCTGTGGGCTGTTTTCCTGTTTGATTCACTCATTCATAAATCATCTAGATTACTCTGTATTCTGTGTACCTGTGTGTCTATGAATTTAATATCTCTCTTTGAAGCGTAATTTTTATATTTTATATAGTGGATAACCACATAGGCCCATTTCAAACACTAAATTAGCAAAACTACTTCTACCAAAATGAAATATAGCAAAAGTAGTGAGCACCATTATATAAAAATGAAATAAAATAAATAGGCATTGGAAACCAATCACAGTAAAGTTAAAAGCAAAAACAAAAACATCCTTTTGTTCTCACACCAAAGCTGAGCATATCAAACTAAACTAATGGCTTTTGATATCAGTTCATTAGAAGCAAGTTTCTGAGCTAATCTGCTCTGCTTTCACTGTGTGGCGAAATTTTAGGTGGCAAGTATGTTTACTGAAAATAAATGCACTGATCTTATTTCTACATTAAATCATTGTGTTGTAGATGTATTTCAGATGTAGGCTATTCACGTGACTCTTTGAATTTCACAAATGTATGTCAACTACAGTGATAGGTTCTTACATTTTTCAGTGACAAGTATGTACCTCAGGAAGGTGTCAGTAAATTTAATATTTTAATTCTTATTTACTATCATTACAATTTAAAATAATAACTGTAATAAACCTTATGATTTATTTCAATTTCTCACATCTGTTTTCTTCTTGTTGTATACAGAAAAACAAACTTGATAGCTATTATCCTCTCACATAAATTATCCAGCTACTGGATAAAGACAGAATATAATGGAACACCATACTGAAATTCAGGAGATCTGGGTTCTGATGCTGGCCCTTTCCTTTAAGTAGGAGTAGATGGTTGACCAAATAGCATATTCATTTTACAAATGAGAAGGTTGTTTCAGAAGCATATAGCACTCACAGGCTATACATATTTTTAATCATAAGATGGCTTATGCTTTGATGCTCTTCAAATATTAATGAATTTGTGCTAACAACTCTACATGAGATAGAAAGGAATTAAGTGGGTTAGACTTGTGAAAAATATGTCAGCAAGTACATGAAAGTGCTCTGAACTACATTAGGAAGCCCTTCGTAGAAATAACCTTTATTCATCATATACATAGGGTACAGAAAATTCAGAAAACTTATTTTTCTTAATACCGAAGAAATATGCCCAAACTCCTCCCTGTCCGTCACATACGTCAGATCCCAGGATCCAGTGATACTCTTAGTTTTTGTTTGTAAAGCTAATAAGATGTACGTATACATGTGAGAAATAGGATGAGAAACCCAGCTTTCTTTCCCTTGATGTGGTCTTTCAATTGAATGTTTAGATCTCAAAGACTCAAGTCACCTTTTTCTAATATCCCCATACAATTTTATTAGATAACAATAAAAGACACTCTAACCTTACTTCTTCTATGATAGGTCACTTCGTTTATGGTACCTGTCCTGATTGGACACTAACTTACCCCTCCAGCTCATCCTTTGCTAGTCAGCTTTGTACACTCTAATCTAGCTGTACTTAACTGGTAGATTCCTTAAACATGCCCTGATATCAGTTTCATCTGAGTTTATGCAAATGTACTTTCCTCCACCTGGAAAGGTCTTCTTGTTTATTACCTGATAAATCATTCCACATTTCTGGTTCCTTCAAGAAGTTTTCCTGACCCTCCCTATGATGTTCCCATAACACCCAGTGCTCTCTTCCCATAGCACTTATTACATTCTCGTGAAACTGACCTCAAAAACCGTGTGTTTTCTTATCTACATTGCAGACATTGAGCATAGTACAGTCAAGTCAGTTCTTTGTGTGGAGTAAGACTTGGATAAATATTATTATTAAATAATTGCATAAATGAACATTGTTCATGTGCTGGCAGGTACCACTACTAATTCCTAATGTCTCTCAATAGACTGACACAGTGTTTTGACAGAATGTATCTAGGCTCCAGGAGGCCAGATTTTATATATATATATATATATATAATTTATTATATATATTAATTATATATATAAGGATATAGATATAATATAAAGAATATATAATATATATATATCCACATTCTAATAGATAAAGTGGATTTATAAAAGTGCAGGCAAACTGTAGTAACTATAAGTGAAATGAATAATACTCTGAAAGATAATAATTAACAGGAGAAAGCAATCAGAGACGGATTTTTCTGGGATTGTGGCATTTAATCTGAGAAATAAAGAATGAAAAGTAAATATCATGAGAGGAGTCAATGGAAGGAGATAGCACACATATAAAGGCTCCAAGATGATGAAGAGAACCAAACACCATACTCTCCAAACTAGAATATTGCAGAATGCTTTAAATTGCTCTTTAAAAAAACAACACATTTCCTATTATTTCAAAAACAGAGATTATATGAGTAGAAATTTATTGCAGACTGGAGACATATATTCTAGAACCTAACATTTCAGTTTTAGAATTATAATTTGGCTATTTTAATAAGAATTGAAATTATAGTTTCTAAGGTTAAGATAATCACTTTTCACAAATTAAAAAGGAAAAAAAAACTTATCATACAAGTCCTGCATTTATGATATGTATTTTCTTAGATAAGAAGAATATATTCACTTCTGTTGGACAAAACAAAGCTTTCTAAATTAAAGGATTTTGGAAAAGTCTTTGTTTTACTGTCATAAAATGCAATTTGTAGATTTCACTGCGAGGGGATATATGTAATTCTATGAAATGCATAGAGAATGATGAGAGTAAAAAAGAACTACAAAGTTGACTTTTCAGATTTTTCTTTATGGGGAATACGAGGCAGGTTTAAAACAAATCCATGCCATTGACAAATGACAACAAATGAGCTTTTTCCACAATAAAGATGCAGATAGGTATTATTTGATGGCATGGACTTTGTTGAAAATTAGTGACAGACAATCATTTTGATGTGAGCTAAGGAAACAGTAAGATGAGTAGGAGAAAGAATGGTGTTTATAGCTAATGATTTCAGAAAATTTCTGATCACGTAAGATGGTATAGGGACCTTCAGTAGGAAGATTAGAGAACACTTATTACTCAGGCAGTTTATGAATCTGCTGGGCATTTTTTGATATGGGAAGCAAATATGTTAGAAGGGTAACGTATTTCCTTTCAATATGCATCTTAAAAGGTTCATGTACCCTGCTGAAGAGGGGGCATCATAAAATTTGTTATAAAACTTGACATCTATACTTAAAATAAAATGAAGAATAAATGCAAAGTTGCTGCAATTTTCTTTGTCACTTGTGTTTACACATCTCTATGATTGATAGATTTGTTTTTATTTTCCTGATGTTTTATATTCTTACTCAGCACTGAGACTCAGATAATTGTAAACTTTGCTGAAACTGGCTGCTAAGGCCAAAGTTATTAACATTACAGAGCCTGACAGTCTGACTGATAGCCTAATAGTAATAATTGTTATTTAACTTTTATTTGCTACCTAGACTGTGAGAGCCCTAGGTAGTTTTATAATTCTTGTTTCCATGGGAAACCAGGCTAAGCACAATGATAAGACTGTTATTTATGTGTAGTCCATTAAATTACAGTCCTTTCATTTTATATTTTTACACATGATTGGTGTCCTCATTGACAGAGTATAATGCTATGCTTCATTATCTGCATTAAATTTTCATAAATATCCATTTTGGGTACAAAATAAGATAATGCAAGTGGTTTTTAGAGAGCTGTCAGGATTATTTTCAGGACCTTTTTCATCATTTCAGAGAAAATAATATTAAAATGCTACTGTATAAAAAGCTACCCTGCTTATCTTTAGAAATAAATATATCTTTAGAATAAAACTTCTCATACAAACTATGATGTATTTTATTTGTAACTTCATACATATATTTCTCTCCCAAATGTGTGTATGTGCATAAAGTGTGTATACACATATTTGGGAGATATATCTACACATATATACATGTGTATTTTATATATATATATGTATGTATATATTTATATATATATACAAAAGAGAGAGAAAGAATTCTCATTTTATAACATCTGTACAGGATTGGATGATATGTGAAAATAGTTTGATAAAAAGAGAGCTGAAAAACCCAAAAGGCAAAATCTATAATATCCCAAGGAAAAAGAAACTTTACACATCAAACACACACACACACACACACACTTAAACTAATTTGTCATACTATACTGTCCCAGACTCCAAGAACATCTTCAAAAGTCAAAAGTAATGATGTAATAAAGTTATATAGTATATATTTAGAACAAATGGAGTAACGAGTACTTGAATTTAATTCAATTGACTATAAGCAATAACAATGTGAACTTCCTTCTTAAAGCAGATTACAATATTAGAATGAACAATAATCAATAAATCATTACATTTAAATATGAGTTGTGGAATAAACTAATATTGCCTGAGATAAACACATATTTAAATTTTTAGTAAAGTCCAATTTTTGGAAAGATTAAATCTATTAAAATGAATATTTATAAACAGCTTTTTAAATTATTGTTATTGGGTCGCCTGGGTGGCTCGGTTGGTTGGGCGACTGCCTTCGGCTCAGGTCGTGGTCCTGGAGTCCCGGGATCGAGTCCCGCGTCGGGCTCCCTGCTCGGCAGGGAGTCTGCTTCTCCCTCTGACCCTCCTCCCTCTCATGCTCTCTGTCTCTCATTCTCTCTGTCTCAAATGAATAAAATCTTTAAAAAAATAAATAAATAAATAAATAAATTATTATTATTTTTTTAATGTTTTATTTATTTATTCATGAGAGTCAGAGAGAGAGAGAGAGAGGCAGAGGCAGAGGGAGAAGCAGGCTTCCTGCGGAGCAGGGAGCCTGATGCGGGACTCGATCCCAGGACCCTGGGATCATGACCTGAGCCCAAAGGCAGACACCTAACCATCTGAGCCACCCAGGCGCCCCTTACAAACAGCTTTTAATATGTTACTATGTCAACATGCCAAAAGTGAATAGATATGTTATAATGAATAGTTAGATTTTACCTTTTTTGGCTTTCCCAGTATCTAGTATGTTTTAGGGTGACTTTTTTTGTTAGTTTGTTTAGTGGAATGAACTTACTCTTAAGTTTGATATTCTTAATGGTATTATAATTTATGGTAGCTGTCTCTCAGTTTGGAAGTCAAGGACAGTTTTGTACTTCTTTGCACTTGTATAACTAGATTTCAGACAATGGAACTGAGTTTACCCAAGCTAGCAATCTCTCACAGAACTCTGGATCTTTAGCCAAAAATGTAAGGACTGAGGTGAGGCTGGACATTAACCATTGCAGCTTTGGGGCAACAGAAGCAGTGCCTCTGCCAAGTAGACTGTCCTCACTTTGAGACAGAAGCAATATTTATGCAGCCTTTTCCTTGCCCTCGGAAGCTTCTTTGCTTCCTGTCTTTGCCCAGATTGGTCACCTGCAATCTCTCTATGCAAACATCTCAATAAATTGATAGATTCTTGCTTAATTAAATGTGGTTACTATTTGAAATCATCCATTCATTCAGCTCTTCCACAAATATTTGTTGAATGTGTGTGTGTGTGTGTGCACTCAAGACACATCAATGAAAAAATAAAATACTCTCACCCTTGTAGAGTTTACAATGTGATATATTTTAGATATTTATTGGTGCAACAATTTGGAAAAGCGGTTTGATGATATGCAACAATAGCTGTAAGTGATGTGTGTTTAACAATTTCACTTCTTGAGATTCTATCGTGAGATAATTGGTATAAAAACAATACACAATTTTTTTCACATTTAGTTTAAACATAATGAAGAATTAGATGGAATCAAAAGATTACAGTGGGGGAATTCTACAGTAGATTATGAAGAACACATGTAAAATATATTCTGAAACACTAAAAATAAGGCTTGTAAAACATATCTATGGAAATTTGGAGGAGAGTTTTTATAAGTTCTATTATATGAGAAAGCAAAATTTAAAAATTGTATTAAGAATATAACATTGTGTAAAATATGCTAAGAAAAAAGACTTAACAATACATAACAATTCAAATATATATTTATCTTTTAGATGATTCCTTTTTTTACATTTTTCTTTACTTTTCTCATTTTACATAATGAGAAACACTTCCTTTATGTATACAAAGGAATACATATATATTGGATTTGTTTTGATTGTTGTTTCTCTATTATTTTGTTTGGATGCTCAAATGTCAGGGTGTCAGGAATTAAAAGAATTTTGAAAGTAATTTGTTTTACTTTTTTTTTTTTTAAAGGTGTAGAGTAATGGGTTTCTCTCTTTTGGGATTATATTTATATATATACATATATATATATACATATATATACATACATACATATATATACACATGCATATACAAACACGCACATACACATAATTAGACCAAACTGAGCTACTGTTAATAATAGAAACTATAATCTAGTGGCTTAATAGTAGGAGAAAGAAAATTGATTTCTCTGTCATGGTGCAGTGTGAATGAATGCATTATCACAAACAGGGAGTCTAAACCCAATACTCAAGTTCTTGATCACTGAATGGCTATTGAAGTTCACAAATCACAGATCACCAAGAACAGACTGCCAGTCCATCTAAGTTAGGTTTTTTTTTAGCTTGCTGCAGATAAGGCAAATAGCCCTCTACTGAAACCATTTAACATCTTGGAGTGTATAAGGGACAGGCTGGACTAGGTAGGGAAAGTTAGGTAGGGGGCCATGAGATCAGGCTCACAAAATTAAAAAATGCAGGAGATAAAAGGACACCAGAGATAAGGGAACAAACCAGACCATCCTGTCCTAGGTGTCAGAGATGGGGTCATGTTATAACAGCTACTTGTGACCAATAAAGAATTACCGGACCCTAAAAACGAAATAAGCCATTGAAGGTGTTAGCACTAGTCCTTGCTCAGTGGTGATATCAACAGAGATGGTAAAAGGGTTTAAGTTCCCTGGTTAGCTTTCTATAAAAGACCATCCCTAAAAGCCCTCAGTGGCAACCCTGTGGGGGGGAGGGGCCTCTCATTCCTGGAGCTTTTTCTGTATCTTCATTTAATAAAACTATTGCTTTACTCACTCTCTTTTGTCCACAGATTCATTCTTCGACTCTGTGAGACAAGAACCTAGCTCTCCCGCATCAGGAGGCAGTTGAAACAAGTAGATGTCTCAGTAAGCTTTGCTCAAGAGGCAAAAGGAATGAAGTTAGTCTGGGAGTGTTTTGGTTCAGAAGAAAAGAACTGTTAGTTGCTTTGCATTTGGTTTTGTGATTTTTCAATATAATGATTATATTACCACAACAAAAGAGCAAAGATTAAAAAATATCTAGGGGCGCCTGGGTGGCTCAGTTGGTTAAGCGACTGCCTTCGGCTCAGGTCATGATCCCGGAGTCCCTGGATCGAGTCCCACATTGGGCTCCCTGCTCGGCAGGGAGTCTGCTTCTCCCTCTGACCCTCCCCCCTCTCATGTGCTCTCTCTCATTCTCTCTCACACAAATAAATAAATAAAATCTTTAAAAAAATAAAAATAAAAATAAATAAAAAATATCTAAAGCATTGCTGACTTTTCCTTATCTCTCTAGTTCCAACTTAAATGCAACTTTTCCCATTAAAAATCACCTTTGATCTTTCAAGTACATTTAGCTCATCTGTCCTAAAATATCTAATAATTTTCATCTATTATCCAATTTACTAAATAAATGTTTATTCATGCAATAAATGGTTTGCTTGTTCTTTGCCTAAAATGTTCCAGGTTCTTTGCTAGGCACTCAGCATACAGCATACATGACAATCACATGGTCCATGTTTTTGCCACATAAAACATCTACTATGTTGTCATGGGGCTTACCCTTCACTTGGGAAAGTAGACCCTAAACCTATAACTAAAATCAACATTAGTGAGAGTTATAAGAGAGGTCCTAGTATCCAGAATTTATAAAGAACTCATCAAAATCAACACACCAAAATAAATAAATCCAGTTAAGAAATGAGCAGAAGGCATGAACAGACATTTCTCCAAAGAAGACATACAAAGGGCTAACAGACACATGAAAAAATGCTCATCACTTGGCATCAAGGGAAATACAAATTAAAACCACAACAAGATACCACCTCACACCTGTCAGAATGGCTAAAATTAACAACTCAGGAACAACAGATGTTGGTGTGGATGCGGAGATAGGGACACCCTCTTACACTGTTGGTGGGAATGCAAACTGGTGCAGCCACTATGGAAACAGTATGGAGGTTCCTCAAAAAGTTAAAAATAGAACTACCTTATGAACCAGCAATTGCACTACTAGGTATTTATCCAAAGGATACAACAATGCTGTTTCAAAGGGGCACCTGCACCCCAATGTTTATAGCACCATTATTAACAATAGCCAAATTATGGAAAGAGCACAGATGTCCATCAGCTGATGAATGGATCAAGAAGAGGTGGTATATATATATAATGGAATATTACTCAGCCATCAAAAAGAATGAAATCTTGCCATTTGCAATGACATAGATGGAGCTAGAGTGTATTATGCTAAGCAAAATAAGTCAGTCAGAGAAAGACAAATGTCATTTTTCACTCATATGTGGAATTTAAGAAACAAAACAGATGAACATAGGGGAAGGGAAGGAAAAATAAAATAAGACAAACAGAGAGGGAAGCAAACCATAAGAGACTCTAAACTATACAGAACAAACTGAAGGTTGGTGGAGGGGAGGTGGGTGGGGGATGCACTAAATGGGTGACAGGCATTGGAATTATGGAAGACACTTGTTGGGATGAACACTGAGTGTTATTTGTAAGTGATGAATCACTAAATTCTACTCCTGAAACGAATACTATACTATATGTTAACTAACTTGAATTTAAACAAAAAAAAAGAAGAGAGAGGTCCTTGGGAGCCTAAAGTAATTTCACTTAATCTATGCAAGGAAGCAAAGAGAAGCTATGTAATTAACTGATATTGAGCTGAAACGTGATGGATGATGTAGTGTTAGCCAAGCATAAGGGTGACTGTGCACGGCTGACTGGTCAGCAGAGTGAGGAGGCCCAGAGGGAAGAACACCATGCACTGTAAAAAACCTACAGAAGCCCCAGTGGTCAGGCTAGAGCAGAGTACGAGATGAAGACTGGAAAGTATTGAGACTGGAGCAGGGCCAAGATCAGGACACGAGGGCCCTCTTAACCACCCAAGGAAATTGAATCTTATCCAAGGCCAATGGGAAGACATGAAGGATTTTATGAAGAAGAATATCATATTCATGTCTGTGTTTTATAAATATCATTTTCTTATTAATGAATGATTTTTTTGTAGTTTACTCATGAGATTTTGTAGAGTCTTCATCTTCAACTATATGGAATGATTATCTAGAGGAAGAAGAGCATCTTGCCTATCTTTCTATCCCCAACTCAGACACTTGAGTTCCTGACATTTGGTACATTCACCATATTGTCTAGTTCCAGACACTTTCATCACCCAAAAAGAAAGACAATAATTGAACAAATACTTCTCAAGAGGTAGACAAGTGGGAGGAGTGTAACCAGAAATTTCTAATATTATAAAACACAAATTTATTTTCAGGTAACTGGATCAGATTTTTTTTTTATCAATAAGCTAGAATGTTTCTATTGAAGCAATCTAAAACACTGCGAGCTATGAAAGGAAGTAGATTAAACCTTTAGATGATAGCTGTGTTCAGACATTTAACCAGGTGCTTGTCATCCGTTTATGCTTCAGCTATGCAAATTCAGTGGGCAGAAAAAGAAATAATGATTAGAAATTCCAAAAAGAGATAAATAAGCAGAATATGAGAATTAACAAAACTTCTAAAATTTTGATCTTTTTAATAATAGGAAATGAACCTTTCAATCAGAATTATACAAGACGTGTTAAACTTGGTGGAAAGTTGAATGAGATGAACTGATTTTCATTTTCACTGTTAAGCTATTGTTACTGAGTTAATTTACCTATCAAAATAGAAAACTCTAGAGTTAAACATTAAAAACAATGTCGCTAAGACCAAAACTATTGTAGCATATTCCAAATTATTTCATCTCAATTTTTTGAATCTGGATACATTCATCTGTAACTCAGTTAGTCTGTGTCCTGCCAGGAAACATAAACAACATCAAATAGGGGGAATTCAATACGATAGGTTGGTTAAGTAGATAATGATGTTGGAAAGCTGAAATAGCAAAAGGGGAAATGGTGAAATAATCCAAAGATTAATAACTGCAAGAAGCAGTTACCATTATGATAGCCGAGGAAATAATAAAGGGAGAGATGATTTTACTAGAACAAAAGGGTTCAGCTTTTGCTGAATTATATTATGGCAGCCTGCAGAATATGAGTGGAGAATACATTCTAAGGATGTATTTTGAAAGCATACAGAATGTTTCATTGGATGGGGTCAGAACTGTTGATATGGTTACACTTCTCAGAGCTTCTGGATTTAATATGTTAAATCTGCTCTAATAATCTGTTTGCTTTGTTGACTGAAATCTGGTCTTAATGGTTGCCAACACTCAGTGAGGCTGAAATATCAGAAATTGTCTAACATAATATAGAGGGAAAAAATCCAAAAGCTTAGGGAAATAGGAATATAGAACTAGATGTATCCTGTGTCATCTGCTCTCTGATTATATAGCAAAAGAGGGCTGAGAGGACATTCCTTCTCTAAGGCACTGGTAGTAAGTGACTGAATGAAAAGAGAGGGCAGAATAGCTGAAATGCATGTTTGTATTCCTGTCTACACAGGTGAGGAAGATGGTAGAAATGTCTCCATTGAGATGGGCCTTCTTTTTACAGTAAGGATGAGGGATCCCAGGATGGTAGATGCTTGACAAAACACTCACACGTTAAAGAAGGATGGGCACACATGTTCAAAAATGTGCATTAGAAACAAAGAAATAATGAGAATGTTTTGAATCTCATAGATCTTTGGCAGATGCCAAGTAATCGCAGGATTCAAAGATTTAAATAGATTGGCAATCTATTAAAGCATCACATGATCTACGTGACACAAACTCTGGATAAGGTGGAAACCTCATTTGAATCATCACGATGGACAGTCATGGCCTCTCACTCAGTTTTCAGTTTATTTGAAAGGGATGTCAGAGTTTCTTCAGATATATAAATTATAAATCTTCCTCTAAGCCTTCTCCAAAGGGTCTTGCAATCTTTTCTATGTTGTTACTGTGCACCATGGAAAAGGAAGATTTGGTAGATTTCTAGACATTGACTCTGATTTTGACATTAGTACCTAGGAATTAAAAATGGCATTATGGCCCATTGGCTACACTGGGGTTTGTGGAAGTCAGTTCAAAAAGGTAGTTTTGACCCCAATTCATCTCCTACTGTATTTAGTGTGTCTGCATAAATATCTTACCGTTATGTAGACAGTTGCTAATAATATAGTTATATTTAGAAACTGGAGGAATACCCACATTTGGTTCTCATATTTATGGGGTGACATTATGGCAGAAAAAAAATACACCACACGAGGCCTCTGAATATGTCTCTGGAGAAAGCAATATCACATCCCAATGTGAATCACAGAGATCAGCGCTGCAGGCAAAGACTTCAGAAATGCAGGGCTAAGGGTTCCTATCACAACTTTATTTAAATTGCTCTTCTGAAAAAAAAACAAAAACAACAAAAACAATAAATAAATAGCTCTTTTGCCCATGCTGTAGGTGAATGGATCTTGAGGAATAATTGTGGACTAGTGTAAACTTAAACAGGGGGTGACATAAATTGTAGCTGCTTCTCCAGCTGAAGCAAATTTTAGAAACAAGTCAATATAGCCTCTGGAATATACATGTAGTTATTGATTGAGCCTGTATTTTTCTGGACGAGGAATGCTATGGGTTGAATTGTGTCTCCCACTTCATGCGTTGAACTCCTAACCCTGAGTACCTCAGGATGGGACTTTATTTGGAAATAGGGTTGTCATGCATTTTGAGTAGAATGTGAGTAGAGTGGGCCCCTAATCTAAGATGATTGAGATCTTTATGAAAAGGGGAAATTTGGGCAAATGCAAGCATACAGGAAGAACAACATATGGGAATTGGAGTTATGTGCCCACAAACCAAATAAGAACCAGGAACTCAGAGAGAGCCATGAGCAGATGCTTCCCTAGTGCGTTCAGAGGAAGCACAGCCCTGCTGACAACGTGATCTCAAGTTCTAGCCTCCATAATTGTGAGACGATAATTTTCTGTTGTTTAAGTCCCCAAATTTGTGGTATTTTGTTATAGCAGCCCTAGGAATTTAACACAAGGTATCTCCCTCTCTCTCTCTCTCTATCTATATATACAAATATATATATGTATACATATACACATATAAACATACAATAATATTTGTATGTGTTTGTGTGTGAGAGAAGGGTCATAAAGTAACTATTTTAGGATTTACAGGATATTTGGTCTGTCACAAAACCACTCAATTTTATTATTATAGCACAAAAGCAGCCACAGACAATATATAAAAGAATGAGTATGGCAGTGTTCCAATAAAACTTAAAACAAAAAAAAGCTGAGTTCTGGATTTAATCTGGTGGCTCTAATTTACAGATCCTTGTTCTAGACAATTATGCAAGTGCTAGCAAAACATTTGTTCTCACCTGTAGTAGCAAGTATCTTCATAGTCTTGTCTCAGGTCTATGTCAACCCTTTACTATATTTTAGTCTCCCTGGATCTTAGGTACCTTGATATCCCACAGATCATACTGGTTCACTACATTTCTGACATCATGGTCATTGAATCTAATGAGCAGAGGTAGCAACTACCTTAGATCTCTTAGTATGCTAAAGAGTAAAGGATAAAGCCTATTTCCTCCACCAAATACTTTAGAATGATGAATGTGTTAGTTAACTTGATGTGGGGAGTTATTTCGCGATGTATGTGTATATCAAATCATTACATTGCACACTTTAAATATCTTACAATTTTGTCAGTAAAGCTGAAAAAAATCCCATATAACAAATTTAAACAAAAATTTCTAAAGAGGGAATTCGTTGTACCATATAGCAAAGTTGGAAGACAAAAATGGGAGATTTTTATATAAACAGATATTTTTAAATTATTTTTTAAAGATGTATTTATTTATTTTAGAGAGGGAGGTTGGGTAGAGGGAGAGACAAACTTAAGCAGACTGTGCACTGAGTGCGGAGCCCAATGCGGGGCTTGATCTCACAACCCTGAGATCACAACCAGGGCAGAACCAAAAGTCAGACGCTTAACCGACTGCATGACCAGGCACCCCTATAACACAGATATTATTAACGGAGGAAGCAGTTATCACTTCTAGGTTGAAAAAAAAAAAGAGAAAGGGTTGGGGACCATACTGTAGAAATTGACCCCAGGAACAAATCATCATGCTATGTGATGAGACATCTGAGGAACACACCACATAGCTAGTGCTCAGATCTCTGAGAAGATCACAGCACTATTGGTTCTTAGACCAAAGATTTCATACAACATCAACAAAAGGATGTGGTTGGCAGGTGTTAGTACCTCTGAGAGCCATAACGATGACTGTTGCTAGCAATGACAAAAGAACTGGAACTTCTGCTCTACAGGTGGTAGGATGCTTAAACTAGAGATAGGAAGTTTCTTCTCTTCCCATAAATTGTAATACCCAAGTGTCTCTAATTGTCAGAATCATAGAAGAAGGCATTAGGCAATGTAGTGCTAATTCAACCACAGAATCACAGAGTAGAGTCAAAAAGAGAGACCTTAGCGCTGACCAAATATAGATAAAGGATAAGCATGCTAAACATAATTGTTCTTTCAAATATTTTAACTCTAGATCATGATGTATATGAGAGCTTATGTGGCACGTCTAGAGAAAATATACCTCTAGATTATTTTTTGAGTATGTATAAATTCCATGGGAAAGAGTAAAATTGTGAAGAACAAATACTAATTTTTTTTTGTTTTTGTAGCTGGGCAAAACATAAGGAAATAGACAATGTGTATTCTGACCTTTATCTATACGTTTGCTTTGTGGACCAGCAAGAAAACACATTAACAGGGCAAAGGCATGGGAACAGTTTCTCATTTATCAGCTTGGAACAGGCATAGGAAAGAGATTTTCCATCAAATATGTCATTATTTTTGAGAAAATACAAAAATAAATTTTATAGAGTAACAATTCACTATGTTATCTGACATCAAAGTGTAACCCAATTGATATTCGGTAAGGAAATAAGAATTTATCTATGTTGAGGAAAACTATCCACAAATTTCTAGGTTCTACAAAATTATACAGAGATGTAGTTCAGGATAATTACAAAATAACATCCTACAATTTCATTGTAAATTATAAGGAACACTAACAACAACAACAACAACAAAAAACCAGAATGGATAACATGCTGTTTAAAAGACCATTTTAGAATGGTGTGCAGAAATAAAAGAAAAAAAAGTTTATTACCAACAAAAAGTATATATATACACAAACATAAATACATATCCTGTACCATCAAATCATCTATATATACACATATCAACATAATTCACATAACCGAGAATTACTCTATTAGTAAAACAGCCAAAAGAAATAAATGTATGTGAAGGCAGTATTTTGTCAAAAATGCTACTTGCCTCTCTCTCTCTATCATATGTACCAGAATCTTGATTTTAAACATGAAGTAAGTTTTGTCAATTTATGCATCTATATTTGATATTTGGGGCACAGGTTCTTCAACACAGGATATCCCAAAAAATTATATTGACAAGTACTGAATTCTTAGGAATGATAACTATACACATTTTATCATATACCTAACTAAATGACAAATATATACATTATGACATACTTATAGTTAGAGAGACAATTTTTAGTTTCTTACTGATAAGTAGCTTGAAATTTTCTAGACCAGTTTGAACTAGCGATCAATATTACATCTATCCCAGGCTACTTCTCTTTTTGTCTATCATGCAAGTTCTTTGGATTCTTCCCAACGTGCCCAAAGTTGTTATTCCACCATATCCTCTTTATTGTGATGGCACTTTCTGTTCTTTGGGTCCTTATTACTTATGCTAAAGAAACGCTTTGTGCTTTCTTTGGCACTTGCTCAATGGTTTATTTTAATAGTGTTTTATCAGCAGCTTTAGTTTCCTATATGATAGCCAGCAAAATGCTGGTTGTTGGTTTGCTAGCGATGACTGCATCTTGTCTCTTTCCCATATAACCCTGCTGTCCCCTTCGTGCTGTGCCCTCTGCATCTCTAAAGTTGGAGGTGGGGAACATCTGGGAATCTTTCTTTTTGGAAGTCACATTTTGACTGAAATAAGAACTGAACCCCAATTTCATAGAGGACACAGAGCAGTTAAATAAATAGGAAACAATGGACAACATCTAAGGGCACTGGGAAAACTTGAAGACTATACTTATACAGGTGAAAAATCTTATCTATAAAATAAATCCTTTATTCAAGAAGGATAAAAATACACAAATAGAATACTTTAGGATAAATTTAGTTCTTTACAAACAGCTACTTTGAATGCAAAACATTCATTTAGAATGGGAAATTTTGGCTTATCTGCCAAAATGAATCAATATGTAGAGGTCACAGTTTTGTGGTCTATGGTCAGGATCTGCCCTGCTGACATATTTTGTCTGTCAAAAATAGTATTAAAATATGGGTAACATTTAAAATAATTCACACCACAATCTAGATTTCCACTGTATCATTTAGAATATAGTTGGCTTCAATTGATGGAGTAATTGACCAATAGTAGTTTACCTGAATGTGTTCACTTCTCTCTCTTTCTCACACACACACACACACACACACAAATCCAGAATTAAGATATTGTTGATGTTGATTCTGTCACTCGGCAATATCAACTCTAACGGACCTGTGACGGCTGCCGCAGGTCTGAATATCCCCTCCTATTTACGGAAGGAAGGGGGATAAAGAGAAGATGCTAGCTCTGTTGGCCATCTTTTTAAGGAAAGCAAAAGCTTTGCCACAGGCCCAGAACCCAGTACAGGGGATTTACTCTCACTGTTCACCATAGATTCATATGGCTAGCTCTAGATGAAAAGACCCAGAAAATAATGACTAGAGTTGAGCACTTGCTGTCCCCCAAAATCAATATCTTTATTTGCAAGGAAAAAGAGAAGAATAGATTTAGGGTAGGTGGCATAAAATGTCAAACAAGCCCATTTACTCTTGAAAGATAAGAAGAACTGGAAACACTGGTTGCATTCCTACAATGGCATCAATTGACTAGAGCTGGAAGCATATTCTCTGTACCAGATGTCTCATTAATTTTATTGCTTGTGAGGCTCCTTTAGGATTTGTGTTTATGGCTCCAGTACCACAGGAGTAACCAGGGACTTGGCTATTTATTCTACAGCATATAAAATATAATGGTCATATTTAATGAATGTGTGTAACTGTTCTTTGGGTGAACATTTTCTTCATTGTTTTCGGTCTCCCTTTACATTACATCTTTATATTACTTTCTCTTTTATATTTTTACCTTCTTTCTCTATTTTTTCCCTTCCCCAATTTTGCCTTTTGGTTCCGACCAGATCCATTTTGTGCATTTCCTTTTTCTCTTACCTTCTGTATTATCTTTTCATCTACCTAAATCTTACTCTATTTTCTTCCCTTCTCTCACACATTCTGTGCTACTAATGTATGCTTTTATTTTCACCATTAACTTCCAGAGCATTCTCTTTTTGTTTACATACTATATTTCATTGTTTTCCTGATTGTTTTTACAGCTTGTTGTTTGTTTCCTTGTTTTTAGAGCTGATTATTTTTCTCGACCATTTCAAGGTCAGAGGCTTTAAGTTTCTCATAATTTTCTTTATTCAATTGCTGTTTTTATCTCTAGTCAAAATTAACATAAACTTTATGTGTGAAGTGAGATTTTCAAATGCTGAAATGCATTCTTTTACTAATAGGAGAATAACCAAATGGCCTGTAACTGTGTAAATATTCAATATAAGTAAACTGACTTTGAACACATCCTTAATGAAAAATGTGATCTCAACAGTGTATTGTTTCAGTGTGTGTGTGTGTGTGTGTATACATATATATATATATATATATATATATATATATATATATACATGAAATGTAAACCCCTCATAAGTCATAGAAAAAGTCTTGTGAAGGTAAGCTGAGAACGATAACGGCAAGATAAAAACACTGAAAAAAGACGTAGATGGATGGTAGAATGATTAATGCTATATCTACGCCGTACAGGTGTTTGGTACTTGAGCAAGTGGTCAGAAAACAAATTGAACATTTATTCTTCCTGACAAAGGGATTAAGAAATGTTGTTGATTATACCTTTATAAATGAAGCTTTGAGTAAACTGCTGTCTTGATTGATTTCCTTGGTATTTGCTAACACTGCAACTGAATATTCTGTTGGGAATTCTTTTATTTGTGTTTGTTTTCTGAAGATCCGAGTTAACTCAAAGTTAATGGGATTAATAAAGACATTATGAAACAGCTGTGATAGTTTTATTAATAACTACACTGGAGGCTAACCAAATACAAAATATTTTAGAGACAATGATGGTGTTTGCATAAAACTTACTCAACATTAAAATGCCAGAGCTTAAAACAACATTGCACTAGAACTTCATGGGTAAATAAGTATCTTATGGATACTAATGCTTCATCTACCACAATCCAATTCTATTGTTTATTTGAAAGCAAAGAGCTAGATTTATTCATTCAGATTTATTCAAACTAGATTTCATCATGCATCAAGCAAGCACTTTTTGAGCATCTTCTACATACCAGGCATGACAGGAATAAAAGGTGAGTAAAATAGAGAATGTTAATACATTGAAAGATCTGGCAATATAGTATTAGAAGCAGTGGTACAGATTATGGAGGGAGCAAATGGGATGCTCTGAAAGAGAATTACATGAGTGGTGGGAGCTTTTTTTGGACACATTGATCATAGAAAACCACTGGGAAAAGGTACTACTTAGGATGAAATCTGAAGAGTGACAAGGGGCCAGCTGCATAAGGAACAGGAATAAGAATGTTACCAAGGAGTTCCAAGTATGGCAAATTATCTCAGGAAGGAAGAACTTGGCTTTTTCATTAACCTAAAAGAATTACCAGTATAGCAGAGGAGCAAAATGAGGCAGAGGGACTGTGATAAGCCAGGCAGGGGCTAGATCAGTTAAAGGGCGTGAATTTTATTCTAAGTGTAGTAGGAAGAGGACCACCAATGTGGATTTTGGATCTACAGTTTGTGGTGATAGATATATTTGTTTTGAACTTTTAATACTTATAAAACCATTCATTATTACAACTTTCAAATACATTTTTAAAAAGTTTAATAATTTCTTATACACCTGTCATATTGAACTACTAATGTTGTTATAAAAATTTGTTCTTAGCCATTTGATTGAACACTCAATGGACTATCACATATCATTTTTATGTACCTTTTTATGGGAAAGAAGTACATGTGTCTTTAGTTTAATAAATACTTCTTGAGAGGCTATAATGAATGGTATATTCCTTTTTTTGTAAATGTAACTATACAATAAGGGTAACTTTTTCCATTGCATCAACAATAATGTATGATCCATGGTAAAAACACAATGATTTTAAATATCCCAGATCCCAAAAATAAAAATAAAATCAAAGCAAGAAAGAAAAGAAAAAACTGAAAATAATCTGGGAAGACACCTTTTTCAGAATTTTAAAGTCCTCCCAGCCAGTGAGTTTATATCTGCTTTTCCAGGCTTCATATATCATAGCCTGAGGCAAGAGAAGCAATCATTGCTCATAAGCCATCAGCATAAGGTTTGAGTATTTCTCCCCATATATAACTAGCAAATCAAATAAAGGGTAGGGATAGGGAGAGTTTCAACTAAACATTTTAGAGAAACCTGATGAGGGGCACCAAAAGCGGCTGCCTTTGGCTCAGGTCATGATCTCAGGGTCCTGGGATTGAGCTCCACATGGGACTCTCTGCTCAGCGGGGATCCTGCTTCTCCCTCTCCCTCTGCCTGCCCCTCTGCCTACTTGTACTCTCTCTCTTTCTGTCAAATAAATAAATTAATTAAATCTTTAAAAGAAGAAGAAAAGAAACCTGCTGGGTGAGAATCACAGCAACGGGAGGGTTTGGGGTGACCAGTTGGTTGAGTTAATATGGGTTGTTAGGGGTAGATCTCTTTCCACCTTTGCACTACTGGGGCTAGTGTGTAGATGGTGCCTGTAGCAGCCAGTTGGTATGGGGAAACAGTCAACCCAAGAGTAAGCTATGACACCAATGGAGAATGCCTGTCCTTTTTCTTTACCCTCTTCTCCACCTAACATGTTTAAGGAGAAAAGAGTTGGAGTTAAAGTGAATAACAGGGACTATTTTAATGTATAAAACTAGTCAGAAAGTTGTAGGATCTTCTGCCAAGTTATTTTTATCAGTCAAGTCCTAAGAGAAAAATGATGACACACTCATTTGGTATAATTTCTGGAGAATTTAATAAGATAATTAACAAGAGCATGGACAGGTTGTAAAAAAAAAAAAGAGAGAGAGAGAGAGAGACACCGGGCGAGTGGAGTAGTCTGGATTAATAATGGCAAAACCATTACTAACTCAAATGTGAAGGGTAGAGGAAGGGCATGGCTACTAGAACTCACAGGAGAATCTTATGGAGAGGCCACTTTAAGAGCAACTGTGACCTTTAGTCAAGGGTGAGCTGGAAAATAAGTGCATGGATCTTATTCTCATTCTCCTACCTCTGCTCTCCTACTTAGCTTCCCAATATCCAGCCAAACTAGAAGCCAGAGGTCAAGAGATATCACTATTTAGTCTATACAAGTCAATTTCTTGAAAGAGATAAGTAGGGCAAAGGTGGAGAATGGATGGAGAGACAGGAAGAACATGTCTGGTAGACTATTAAAGAAAGGGAATCGAATGTTCAGCAGAGCATAGTTGAAGTAAGTGATTATAGGGGAAAAAAAATCTCCTCTCTAACTCACCAAGTTCAAACTATGAACTAATACCTAGATTTATCAGAATCATGGCCTCTGAAACTTTATTACCTGGAGTTTACAATAATTAGTTTCCAGAATGTCTGAGGAGCAATTAGATTCTGTTAAGAATAAATGATATAGGGCGCCTGGGTGGCTCAGTTGGTGAAGCGACTGCCTTCAGCTCGGGTCATGATCCTGGAGTCCCGGGATCGAGTCCCACATCGGGCTCCCTGCTCAGCGGGCGGTCTGCTTCTCCCTCTGACCCTCTTCCCTCTCTTGTTATCTGTCTCTCATTCTCTCTCTCTCAAATAAATAAATAAAATCTTTAAAAAAAAAGAATAAATGATATAATTTAGTCAAGTAAAGAAAAAATCTAAACTCCTATTTGTAAGACACATTGCAACAGAGTTTTTAGAAAAGTAGCAAAAGACATGTAATAATAGTAGAAATGAAATTGCCTTTGTCATCAGAGGGAATTGGGTTTGATTCTTGGCTCTGTTATTTAATAGCTTGGCATCATCAAAGTCACTTGTCCTTTTGGAGCCTCAATTTCTCCATTCATTAAATATTATTATCCATCTACAGGTTTTCTGTGCGGATTCAATGAGACATGATAATAGTAAGTATATTATCATTTTGACTGACCTATGGTTTAGTCTTTAATATTCATATAAAGGAGTTAAATAATTTTTAAAAAGAGAGAGAGAAAAGAAAGTTGGTGTATGGAGGTAATATTGAACACACCATAACTGAGTATTTTGGTTTTTTCTTTTTTTTTTATGTTATGTTAGTCACCATACAGTACATCATTAGTTTTTGATGTAGTGTTCCATGATTCATTGTTTGCATATAATTAAGCGCTATGATTTGTCTTGTGTCTTTTAAAAAAGTTGACCTTTCTGATTTTGGTCTGAAAGGATAAATGAATCATTATCTTCAGATACACATAGACATTTCAAGAAGGGATTTAATGTTTTAGAAATTATGATTTAACAAAATTATCTGTGACCAATTAAGGTCATCATTTTCTAAGATCTCTGCACATTGTCATTTAGGAGGAATAAACTCATAAACAAAAAAGATATCCTGAACGACAAAGTGAAAATTTGAGGCACTGGAACAGCATGGCTCAAAACAAGATGTAGTTTCAGGGGATGGCAAGGAGTTTCCTGAAGTAAAATCATCTAGGAAAGGTAAGTACGAAGTACTGGTAGCAATCCTTGAAGTAAGCGCAGCTAAGTATCCTTGAAGAAGTATTATGATCTGCTCATTCACATATGCCCTAACCTTAAAGCATGCAAAAATAATTGTAGTTCCCTGAATCTGCCATGTTCTTTCTCACTTCCATCTTGTGAACTTCTTCCCTATCTTTGGAATGTCATACTTTTTCTGTCAGTTCTCCATCTGCTTGGTTTAGTTCCTGTTTTTCAGTTGTGATATAGTCCATGACTTGGTTTAATCAAACCTCCATCTGAATAAAACATGCCAGGCCTTATCAGTACATTGCCCTATGCATCTACATTTTATAACTCTTACCACCCTATGATATTATTATTAGATTGCCAATTAGACAGAGAAAGAGAGATAAAGAGTGAGAGAGTTATGCCTGTTTATTATCAGCTTCTAGTCATTTGTTTGTCACATAATATGTTTTCCTAAATAAATGCATGGATGGTTAAAAAAAAAAATGGATGAACATTAGAAGCTCAATAGTACCCTGTCATTAATGAAGAAATCAATAAGAGAGTTTCCAGTAAGTCATGGATAGCCTTGACTTGACCTCCTGAAAATGTGACTAAAGTTCTTTCAAGCTGCTTAGTATAGCCCATATTTTCTTTACTCTGTGTTCTTTTCTATATTGGTATAATATACTTTAAGTATCTTTTTAGAAATACTGATTAAATTTTTGAATGAATCTAGAAACATTTCATACTTTGTAGAAGAGAAATATTAACTCATTTAGCAAGCTTTATGATTTAGTCATGTATTGCCTACACCACATCTGGAATACAGTATGTTAAAAATAAATGCTTAGACATTAATGAGTAAGTTGATGCTGACTCAGATTCTTTTTCTTCTATGTAAGCTATTACACACATAATATACAGGTACAATACTAGGACAGACTTGAGATTCTAATGTTATTTGGGAAAAAAACTAAGGAAGTTTGTACTTTATATTATTTATTGAATTATTTATATAAATATAAGATACAAATAGGTTTGTTCATATAATAATGATAAAGTATGTGTTTAGGGTTTTCATTTAGTTATGTATTACTGTAATTATTACCCTTTAAGATGTATAAAATGGAACTCTATTCTTTATTTTCCAGGTATACATTTTAGCAGTATATAGAACATTTTATTTTGTATACAGTACTATTTGTTTATTATGGTTCATAAAGTGATGCCTTCCCACCAATAAAAGAAATCATTTATATGAAAAAGATTTTGGGTATTTCATAAAACATTCTATAATAATGGTTTCAGTGGTTATACAATGAGGGGTGATATAAGAATAGAGATGAAACTTGGTAACCCTCACCTTGTCTGCATTTAAATGTTATTGCTGATCCATAAAAATAACACATTACAAAATGAGGAGAAAATAGAAGAGAACATCCATAAACCACTACTATAAAAAGAAAACAGAAAATGAGAATCCAAACTATTTCATTAATGAAAATCCTCCCAACTGTGAAGCAAAAGAAAACAAAACCCTTATCCAAATTACATACCATTAAACAAAAATTCTCAGTTATGTAACATCCCCTCAGATTACAATTAAGATGGATAGATAGACCAAAAAAAAAAAAAAAAAAGAAGAAGAAGAGAAGAGAAAAGAAAAGACACTTAGGAATGTTACAGAGTTTATGCAGTGAGGCAGTCATTGAATTTACTCAGAAGAAGAATTTTACTTGCTTGAAGAATTTTTATATTCATGCTAACCAAAGAAAGCATGAGACACTGAAGCTGATATTAACATTTAAGCCACGGTGCTTTATCAACTCTCCTTCCTTCATTGCCCAGTGAATGATATCAATTTAATTTTTTAAATATTTCCTAATGATTTTTTTAAATCAACTTTGTTCATATATTAGAATAGGATTACCATTTCCTTAAGATTAGCAAAAAAAAAATTTGATGAGAAAAGAGTTATTTAGAAATGCTACTCTCTTTAGGAGAGTTAATGGAGAGTTGCAAACAAATATCCTGATCTCACATTATTTAAGACACACATGGATTAATTTATAAATATAATAGTTCAGTCTTTGCCAAAGACATGGCAGAGCATTCCTAAAATATTTTTTTATACAAACATTAAGAATCACTGACAAGAACTGGTTATAAGATTTTCTTCTACTTTATTAATATCCTATAGTAAACTTTTGACTTCAAGTACGAAAAAGCACCAGGAAAACACACTATGTCTTACCGTATTTCTATGCTCAGTCATGTTTATGTCAATCTATCAAGAGTTTGGATAGGTTTTTCAGCAATCAAAATTCTAGAAGGGCGCCTGGGTGGCTCAGTCGTTGGGCGTCTGCCTTCGGCTCGGGTCATGATCCCAGGGTTCTGGGATCGAGCCCCGCATCAGTCTTCCTGCTTGGTGGGAAGCCTGCTTCTCCCTCTCCCACTCCCCCTGCTTGTGTTCCCTCTCTCACTGTGTCTCTCTCTCTCAAATGGATGGATAAAATCTTAAAAAAAAAAAAAAAAATTCTAGAGTATAAGTGGATGTGATAAGCCTTTAGACCGTGGCGCTTGGGTGGCTCAGTTGGTTAAATGGCTGCCTTTGGCTCAGGTCATGATCCCAGCGTCCTGGGATCAAGGCTCCCTGCTCAGTGGGGAGCCTGCTTCTCCTTCTCCCTCTCCCTCCCTGCTTCTGCTCTCTCTCACTTCCTCTTTCTCAAATAAATAAATAAAAATCTTTTAAAAAATCCTTTAAATCAACAGCTTACCTTGAGAAAGTGCTGGGTCTGATATTCTTCCTTGCTGATCGGACTTGCTGATAAGACCCAGGGCAAATTAAGGGTAACAGTTGTTTCTGGCAAGATAATGAAAGAGTATCAAAACTCTGAACACCACAGGGGCGCCTGGGTGGCTCAGTTGGTTAAGTTATGTCTCAGTCCTAATTTTGGCGAGGCCTGCTTCGGGACAGTGCTCAGCTAGGAATCTGCTTGAAATTCTTTCTCTCCTTCTTCCTCTGCACCCTCCTCCACCCCCCACCCCCTGCATGCACACACACTCTCTCTCTCAAATAAATAATCTTAAAAAAAAAAAAAACTCCAAACACCACAGATAAAACTCAAAATATTATAACTCACAAAATAGTCTCATAATATGACTTCCAAATGAACAATTTTGGAGACAATAATCTTTGGAAAATGATTAAAGAAATGGTGTCACCAAATTGGAGGTAGAATGAGGTAAAAGGGAGAATAAAATAAATAAATAAAATTTTTTAAAAAGGTAGTACTGGTTTTTACTTATTTTTCAAGATAAATCAAACAAGAAACAAGTTTAAATATAATGATTAGGTAATAAAATTTTCACTCTATTTAAAAATATTATTTAAAATATTAATATTAAATATAATAAATATTGAAATATATTAAAAAATATTCTGGATCTTTTGTCCATTACTACAGAGGGCTGGGTACATTCTTTGGGCCATTTACTTAATGACTGCATGACATGTCCCCAAGTGGCTGGGGAGAGTCAGTATTCCACCAACTTCCTACCCTCTGAAGAAAATAAAATGAAAATATTTAAATGTTTTTTTAATCAGTGTGGGCATATTTCATGAGTTTTCTTACAGATTCCAATATCCTACATAGCCATAACAATGCTTTCTATTTTGAATGATTCTTTTTCTTTTAACAAGATGCTGTCAACTCTGAATATCTGTATTCTATTATTAGTTTAGACCTTTTTAATACTAATGTTTCCAATTCCCTTAATTCTTTTTCAGATAAATGAGGTCTATATTAGAAGAATTGATGTGCTGACTTTGTAATATTTTGTACTATCTGCACTTCGTTAGTTCATTCACCTTTTAAACTTGGCTTAGTGATTGTTTAAGAAAAGTAAAAGCCAAATGTCATCCTACAAATAGGCAAAATCATTCTTGACTTGAAAAGCAGCCTGAAGCTTTTAGCACACACTCTGTAATTAATTCAACTTATTCAATATTTAAATAAACATGACACTTAATCTTGTCTAATTTAAAGGCATAAAAACAAATTTTATGCATGTTTAAACTTCTTAACAATAATATTTGTTCCTTTTCTAATTTTAGACAATGTGATTAATATAGGATTTAAGAAAGCAAAAATAATGTTTAATACATATTTTATCATCATGGTTCTCTCAAGATTAGGATTTGGGCAAATTTATTCAACTGTGAGCCATCGTTAAAAATGTGTCCTTATTTTTAAAGAATAAGCTCATTGTAAAGGGAACACTTGAATGTCAGATTTCTTTGGTTCACTTGATCAAGTGTTTCTAATGATTTATTTTCATAAGAAGTATTCAATGCTTATACATTTCTGCTTATGTGTTGGACTTTAACGGACATTTAAAAACTACTAAAAACCACAGATTATGCTTGTCCAATTATATTATAATGATAAAACATATCTTTGTGACCAAGATTATAATTAGTCTGTTTATTCCTAAATTACCACCACAATATTAAAAAATTGCCATTATTCATTTTAATATTTTTAATCTCCTGCAAACTCATGAATTTCCTATCTTATAGTATTACTATTTTAAAAGTTTGAATATGCTTTTTACATTGTAATTGTATGGTTTTAACAGTTTATCTTTTCTTTTGAATTTCTCTATATTAAAATGACCTGAAAAACATTTAAAAAGTAAATAGATAAAGTCAAATACATGTACTTTGGTAGAGTACTATGCATTTTACAACAAAATATATGTATCTAATTATTTTTGGTTTCAAATGTTACCTAAAATTTTATCATCCTATATTTACCAGCAAATAGCAAAATTAAGACAAGTAAAATCCAGGCAGGACATTAATAATTATTCTATCATAGATAGAC
Source organism: Mirounga leonina (assembly GCF_011800145.1). Lineage (NCBI taxonomy): Eukaryota > Metazoa > Chordata > Mammalia > Carnivora > Phocidae > Mirounga > Mirounga leonina. The sequence goes on along the minus strand of NW_023270316.1, from coordinate 26,923,005 downwards.
AGATATAATTAGGTCATATAGATATACAAAAATATATAAAATGTGTATATGTGTACAAACATAAAGATACCCACACATATACATAAAATATATATAGATATTATATACATACATAAACACATATACATATATAAGTAAAGGCATATATAAAGTCATAGTTATCCAAAGGAATATGAGGAAATTAAAAATTTAAACAAAGTAAAAGAAAGACAAGGTAATATAGAAATAATATGCAAAAAAGGGATAATGGATAAAAGCTTTCAAGTACTTCTGTTTACTTGAATAGACCACAAAATTCAGTTAAATATATTTTCACTATTTTTAGAGTTAGGGAAACATGTTAATATTTTGTCTTATTTTTTCCTGGAGTCATCCCCTGTAAGAACAATTCAGCAGGTGTTCTTATCACAATTATTTTGATTATTATAGATTACACTGAACAATCATCTCGATAGATTATTAGATGAGCCTCAATAAATCTTCTAAGTATATATCTTAAGCTCTAAAGGGAACGTAGGTAGCAGGTTCTAACGGAGACTTTTCCTGTTATTCTGTTATTTTATCTCTTGCACCTAGCACTGGTCCTGGCGTAGGCTGAAGGTAGGAGTGCGAGTAAATCACTAAACTTACCAGACTGGGGAGGAGAAGCTCTGCTTTGAGCACCTGGCTCATGGTGTAAGTAGGAGATTTTATGAAATATAAAATGAAATACAAAATACTTTCATAAAATGTTTTATGAAATTAGTGAGTTGGAGAGGTTTCTCATTGGCTGCGAACGGTACACTGTTGCTAGGGCAGGGAGAGAACTTTTTTTTCTTTTTCTTTTTTTTTTTTGAGATTTTATTTATTTATTTGAGAGAGAATGAGATAGAGAGAGAGCATGAGAGGGGGGCGGGTCAGAGGGAGAAGCAGTCTCCCTGCTGAGCAGGGAGCCCGATGCGGGACTTGATCCTGGGACTCCAGGATCATGACCTGAGCCGAAGGCAGTCGCTTAACCAACTGAGCCACCCAGGTGCCCCACTTTTTTCTTTTTCTTAAAAGCCGGAGATAAAATTCCTATGTGAGAAATGTCTTGCCTTCGAGATAAGAACCTTCTTCCCAGCTGGTGAGGCAGAGGGCAAGGAGTGCAACGTGTGTGAGAGCGCCCTCTTCAGGGCTTCCCGACTCCATTTTCAATGAGGTTTCCTTTATTCGTTTTCACAGGGGATAGAATTATAAAAGCTCAGCAATGCACAAGTATATGTTGTGGGGAATATGGCATGTATATGAATGCAATATTAATTTGGCATACATCTGTGAAGTACTGACTACATTCCAGGAACTGCTTATATCACTAAGGATATATTAGTGAACAAATCAGACAAAACTCCTTATTTTCATATTCTTTACACTCTACTGAAGTGTTTCCTGTTTATAAACTAAATCTCCTATGGCAAAAATAAAATGAACGAATTTAGGGGCACCTGGGTGGCTCAGTCGGTTGAGCGTCTGTCTTCAGCTCAGGTCATGATCTCAGGGTCCTGGGACTAGGCCCTGGATTGGCCAGCAGTGGGCTCCCTATCTGGCAGGGAGTCTGCTTCTCCCTCGCCTTCTGTCCCTCCCCCGCTCGTGCTCTTTCTCTCTCTCAAATAAATAAAATCTTAAAAAACAAAGAATTTAAAATAATTTCAATTTTGTCTTCATAGATACAGAAAATAAGACAGCATTCCTTAAATAGATTCTATGTGTCAATATCTATATATTTATCTCATATAATCCTAAGAACAATCCTTTATAGCAAGTACTATTTTTATTCTCATTTGGTTAGTTATAAAACTGAGGCATGAAGAGGTTAAGGAAACTTGCCAAAGTCAGAAAACAAGTGCTGAGGCTCAGATTAAAGCTCAGGGTGTTTGACATCATAATCAATACTCCTTAAATAACTTGCTATAGAAACAGCCTCTCAGAGAACAAGATATGGTATTTATATCCTGTTAATGGGGATATAAACACTTAAAAGAGACTTAAAAAGAGACTGAAGGAGGGAAGTAATTTCATAGCTCATAGATGATAGGGTGTAATTAGTACCAAACTCCCAATGAAAACACACTAGAAGTTACTAGCTGAGGCGTAGGATGAGTCTTATTTTGAAGTATAGTAGAATATCTGCTTTATCAGTTTTCTATTGATGCTGTAACAATCTACCACAGATTTAGTGGCCTAAAACAACACAACTTTATTCTCTTTTAATTCTGGAAATCAGAAGTCTAAAATTGATCAGCAGGACTACATTGCTTCTGGAGCCTAACCACAGGGATGAATTCATTTCCTTGGCTTTCCCAGGCTCTAATGTCTGATACATTCCTTGGCCCATAGCCTTTACTTCCATAATCAAAATATGCACTCCAACCTTCTGCTTCTGTCTTCATGACAAAAAAAAAAAAAAAATGTCCAGGATCATCTACCTTCATTGGTGAATTTCACCAAATGAAGAAGAATTAATACCAATCCTTCTCTGATTCAAAAAACAGAAGAGGAGTAAATACTTCCAAAGTCATTCTGAGTTCAGCATTACCCTGATACTAAAGCCAGACAAAAATACAGCAAAATAAAACTATGGACCAATATCACTCATGAGTTTGGATGCAAAAATCCTCAATAAAGTATTAGGAAACCAAATTCAGCAGCACATTAAAAGATAATACACCATAGGGGCGCCTGGGTGGCTCAGTTAGTTAAGCAGCTGCTTTTGGCTCAGGTCATGGTTACCGGTGGGGGGGGGGGTTCCTGCTCAGTGGGGAGTCTACTCCTGCTCCTCCCTCTACAACACCATCTCCTCCCCCTACCCCCCACCCACTCATGCTCTTTCTCATTCTCTCTCTCTCAAATAAAGAAAATCTTTTTTAAAAAAAGATAATGCACCATGAACATGTGGGTTTTTTTTAATCCTAGGAATGCAAAGGAGGTTTAACATGAAAATCAGTGTAATACAACACATTTATAGAGTGAAGAAAAAAAAACCAAAAAACCCATGATCATCTCAATCCAACTAAACATTTGTCAATAAACATTTATTGCAGAATAAACATTTGAAAATCTAACACCATCCATGATAAAAATGCTCAACAAATTAGGAAGAGATGGGAATTTCCTCAATATGATAAAGGACATTTACGGAAAAACCCACAGCTACCATCTTACTAAACAGTGAAGAACTGAAAGCTTTTTTCCCCTAATACAAGGAAGAAGAATAAGGCTGTCCACTTTCACTGATAGCTCTGGTCAGAGCAATTAGCAAAGAACAAAAAATAAATGGCATCGATATTGGAAATGAAGAAGTAAATTTATATTCACAGATCACATGATCTTGAATATAGAAAATCCTAAAGAATTAAAAATTATTGGAGCTTATAAACAAGTTCAACAAAGTTGCAAGACACAAGACCAAAAATCAGTGGTATTTCTACACGGCACCAAGGAGCAATCTAAAAAGAAAATCAGGAAAATAATTCCATTTACAATTAAACCAAAAAAAGATGCTTAGGAATAAATTTAAGAAGCTGCCAGATTCACTTTCTTCTAACAGACCAAAATACACCCAAAATCTAGTGTGTGGCACTGATCTATATACCAGCCTGATCATATTTGATCACATTCTGGTTTTTTGTTTGTTTGTTTCGTTCTGTCTTTGTTTGTTTTTATCTTTATCTTTTTCTTTTTCTTTTTCTTTTTTCTCTCTTTCCCTTTCTTTTCCCACTGCTTCAGGTCTTTTCTGATTTGTTTAGAGTATATTTTCTGGGAACGTTGTTACCCTGTTAGCATTTTGTTCTCTCATTAATCTATTCTCCTCTGGACAAAATGACAAGATGGAAAAAATCACCTCAACAAAAAGAACAAGGGGTAGTACCGACTGCCAGGGACCTACTCAATACGGACATTAGTACAATGTCGAATCTAGAGTTCAGAATCATCACTTTAAAGATACTAGCTGGGCTTGAAAAAAGCATGGAAGTTATTAGAGAAACCCGTTCTGGAGAAGTAAAAGAACTAAAATCTAACCAAGTAGAAATCAAAAAGGCTATTAATGAGGTGCAATCAAATATGGGGGTGCTAACTGCTAGAATAAATGAGACAGAAGAGAGAATCAGTGATATAGAAGACCAAATGATGGAAAATAAAGAAGCTGAGAAAAAGAGAGATAAACAACTACTGGATCACGAGGGCAGAATTCGAGAGATAAGCGATACCATAAGACAAAACAACATTAGAATAATTGGGATACCAGAAAAAGAAGAAAGAGAGAGAGGGGCAGAAGGTATACTGGAGCAAATTATAGCAGAGAACTTCCCTAATTTGGGGAAGGGAACAGGCATCAAAATCCAGAAAGCACAGAGAACCCCTCTCAAAATCAATAAAAATAGGTCAACACCCGACATCTAATAGTAAAACTTACGAGTCTCAGAGACAAAGAGTAAATCCTGAAAGCAGCTCAGGAGAAGAGATATGTAACCTACAATGGTAGAAACATTAGATTGGCAACAGACCTATCCACAGAGACCTGGCAGGCCAGAAAGGACTGGCATGATATATTCAGAGTACTAAATGAGAAAAATATGCAGCCAAGAATACTATATCCAGCTAGGCTGTCATTGAAAATAGAAGGAGAGATAAAAAGCTTCCAGGACAAAACAAAAACTAAAGGAATTTGCAAACACGAAAACAGCCCTACAAGAAATATTGAAAGGGGTCCTCTAAGCAAAGAGAGAGCCTAAAAGCAACATAGACCAGAAAGGAACACAGACAATATACAGTAACAGTCACCTTATAGGCAATACAATGGCACTAAATTCCTATCTTTCAATAGTTACCCTGAATGTAAATGGGCTAAATGCCCCAATCAAAAGACACAGGTTATCAGACTGGATTAAAAAACAAGACCCATTGATATGCTGTCTGCAAGAGACTCAGTTTAGACCCAAAGACACCCCCAGATTGAAAGTGAGGGGGTGGAAAACCATTTACCATGCTAATGGACACCAAAAGAAAGCTGGGGTAACAATCCTTATATCAGACAAATTAGATTTTAAACCAAAGACTGTAATAAGAGATGAGGAAGGACACTCTATCCTACTTAAAGGGTCTATCCAACAAGAAGATCTAACAATTGTAAATATCTAGGCCCCTAACATGGGAGCAGCCAATTATATAAGGCAATTAATAACAAAAGCAAAGAAACACATTGACAATAATACAATAATAGTGGGGGACTTTAACACTCCCCACTCTGAAATGGACAGATCGTCTAAGCAAAAGATCAACAAGGAAATAAAGACCTTAAATGACACACTGGACCAAATGGCCTTCACAGACATATTCAGAACATTCCATCCCAAAGCAACGGAATACACATTCTTCTCTAGTGCCCATGGAACATTCTCCAGAATCGATCACATCCTAGGTCATAAATCAGGTCTCAACCAGTACCAAAAGATTGGGATCATTCCCTGCCTATTTTCAGACCACAGTGCTTAGAAACTAGAACTCAATCACAAGAGGAAAGTCGGAAAGAACTCAAATACATGGAGGCTAAAGAGCATCCTACTAAAGAGTGAATGGGTCAACCAGGAAATTAAAGAAGAATTAAAAAAATTCACGGAAACCAATGATAATGAAAATACAACTATTCAAAATCTTTGGGATGCAGCAAAGGCAGTCCTAAGAGGAAAGTATATAGCAATACAAGCCTTTCTCAAGAAACAGGAAAGGTCTCAAGTACACAACCTAACCCTACACCTAAAGGAGCTGGAGAAAGAACAGCAAATAAAGCCTAAACCCAGCAGGAGAAGAGAAATCATAAAGATCAGAGCAGAAATCAATGAAATAGAAACCAAAAGAACAGTAGAACAGATCAACGAAACTAGGAGCTGGTTCTTTGAAAGAATTAACAAGATTGATAAACCCCTGGCCAGACTTATCAAAAAGAAAAGAGAAATGACCCAAATCAACAAAATCATGAATGAAAGAGGAGAGATCACAACCAACATGAAAGAAATACAAACAATTATAAGAACATATTATGAGCAACTCTATGCCAGCAAATTAGATAACCTGGAAGAAATGGGTGCATTCCTAGAGATGTATCAACTACCAAAACTGAACCAGGAAGAAATAGAAAACCTGAACAGACCTATAACCACTAAAGAAATTGAAGCAGTCATCAAAAATCTCCCAAAAAACAAAAGCCCAGGGCCAGGTGGCTTCCCAGGGGAATTCTACCAAACATTTAAAGAAGAATTAATACCTATTCTTCTGAAACTGTTCCAAAAAATAGAAATGGAAGGAAAACTTCCAAACTCATTTTATGAGGCCACCATTACCTTGATCCCAAAACCAGACAAAGACCCCATCAAAAAGGAGAACTACAGACCAATATCCCTGATGAACATGGATGTAAAAATTCTCACCAAAATACTAGCCAATAGGATCCAACAGTACATTAAAAGGATTATTCACCACAACCAAGTGGGATTTATCCCTGGGCTGCAAGGTTGGTTCAACATCCGCAAATCAATCAACGTGATACAATACATTAACAAAAGAAAGAACAAGAATCATATGATCCTCTCAATAGATGCAGAAAAAGCATTTGACAAAGTACCGCATCCTTTCTTGATCAAAACTCTTCAGAGTATAGGCATAGAGGGTACATACCTCAATATCATAAAAGCCATCTATGAAAAACCTACAGTGAATATCATTCTCAATGGGGAAAAACTGAGAGCTTTTCCCCTAAGGTCAGGAACGTGGCAGAGATGTCCACTATCACCACTGCTATTCAACATACTACCAGAAGTCCTAGCCACAGCAATCAGACAACAAAAAGAAATCAAAGGCATCCAAATCGGCAAAGAAGAAGTCAAACTCTCACTCTTTGCAGATGATATGATACTTTATGTGGAAAACCCAAAAGACTCCACCCCAAAACTGCTAGAACTCATACAGGAATTCAGTAAAGTGGCAGGATATAAAATCAATGCACAGAAGTCAGTGGCATTCCTATACACCAACAACAAGACAGAAGAAAGAGAAATTAAGGAGTTGATCCCATTTATAATTGCACCCAAAACCATAAGATACCTAGGAATAAATCTAACCAAAGAGACAAAGGATCTGTACTCAGAAAACTATAAAATACTCATGAAAGAAATTGAGGAAGACACAAAGAAATGGGAAAATGTTCCATGCTTATGGATTGGAAGAACAAATATTGTGAAGATGTCAATGCTACCTAGAGCAATCTACACATTCAATGCAATCCTCATCAAAATACCATCCACTTTTTTCAAAGAAATGGAACAAATAATCCTAAAATTTGTATGGAACCAGAAAAGACCCCGAATAGCCAGAGGAATGTTGAACAAGAAAAGCAAAGCTGGCGGCATCACAATTCCGGACTTCCAGCTCTATTACAAAGCTGTCATCATCAAGACAGTATGGTACTGGCACAAAAACAGACACATAGATCAATGGAACAGAATAGAGAACCCAGAAATGGACCCTCAACTCTATGGTCAACTCATCTTTGACAAAGCAGGAAAGAATGTCCAATGGAAAAAAGACAGTCTCTTCAACAAATGGCATTGGGAAAATTGGATAGCCACATGCAGAAGAATGAAACTGGACCATTTCCTTACACCACACACAAATATAGACTCCAAATGGTTGAAAGACCTAAATGTGAGACAGCAGTCTATCAAAATCCTAAAGGAGAACACAGGCAGCAACCTCTTCGACCTCAGCTGCAGCAACTTCTTCCTAGAAACATCACCAAAGGCAAGGGAAGCAAGGGCAAAAATGAACTACTGGGACTTCATCAAGACAAAAAGCTTTTGCAAAGTAAACGAAACAGTCAACAAAACCAAAAGACAACCAACAGAATGGGAGAAGATATTTGCAAATGACATATCAGATAAAGGGCTAGTATCCAAAATCTATAAAGAACTCATCAAACTCAACACCCAAAGAACAAAGAATCCAATCAAGAAATGGGCAGAAGACTTGAAAAGACATTTTTCCAAAGAAGACATCCAAATGGCCAACAGACACATGAAAAAGTGTTCAATATTGCTCGGCATCAGGGAAATCCAAATCAAAACCTCAATGAGATGCCACCTCACACCAGTCAGAATGGCTAAAATTAACAAGTCAGGAAACGACAGATGTTGGCAGGGATGCGGAGAAAGGGGAACCCTCCTACACTGTTGGTGGGAATACAAGCTGGTGCAGCCACTCTGGAAAACAGTATGGAGGTTCCTCAAAAAGTTGAAAATAGAGTTACCATATGACCCAGCAATTGCACTACTGGGTATTTACCCCGAAGATACAAAAGTAGGGATCTGAAAGGGTACGTGCACCCCGATGTTTATAGCAGCAATGTCCACAATAGCCAAACTGTGGAAAGAGGCAAGATGTCCATCGACAGATGAATGGATAAAGAAGAGGTGGTATATATATACAATGGAATATTATGCAGCCATCAAAAGGAATGAGATCTTGCCATTTGCAATGACGTAGATGGAACTGGAGGGTATTATGCTGAGCGAAATAAGTCAAACAGAGAAAGACATGTACCATATGACCTCACTGATATGAGGAATTCTTAATCTCAGGAAACAAACTGAGGGTTGCTGGAGTGGGGGATGGGGTGGGAGGGATGGGCAACTGGGTGATAGACACTGGGTAGGGTATGTGCTCTGGTAAGCACTGTGAATTGTGCAAGACTGTTGAATCTCAGATCTGTACCTCTGAAACAAATAATGCAATATATGTTAAGGAAAAAAAAAAAGAAGATAGCAGGAGGGGAAGAATGAAGGGGGGGAAATCAGAGGGGTAGATGAACCATGAGAGATGATGGACTCTGAAAAACAAACTGAGAGTTCTAGAGGGGAGGGGGGTGGGAGGATGGGTTAGCCTGGTAATGGGTATTGAGGAGGGCTCGTTTGGCATGGAGCACTGGGTGTTATGCACAAACAATGAATCATGGAACACTACATCTAAAACTAATGATGTAATGTATGGGAATTAACATAACAATAAAAAATTTTAAAAAAAAGAAGCTGCCAGATTCGTATGCTGAAAACTATGAAACACTGGTGAAAGTTATTAAATAATACACAAATAAACAGGAAGGTATCTTGTGTTCATGTATTGAAACACTTAATATCAGTAAAATGACAATATTCCTCAAATTCATCTACATATTGAATGCAACCTCTATCAAAATCCCAGTGGCTATTTTGCAGAAATGGAAAAGCTTATTTTCAAATTCACATGGGATATGAGGGACTCTGAATTATCAAAACAATCTCAAAGGAAAAGAATACAGTTGGAAGACTCACACCTCCTGATCTCAAAATTTACTACAAAGCTGCAGTAATCAAAACAGTGCGGTACTGGCATAAGGATAGACATTGACAGTCCAGTACTAAATCCATACATCTATGGTCAATTGATTCTCAACAGGGTGCCAAGACCTTTCAATGGGGAAAGAATAGTTTCTTTAACAAATGATGCTGGGACAACTGGATATTCACAAGCAAAAGATTGAAGTTGGACTCTATCTTACAGCATATACAAAAATTTACTCAAAAAGAATGAAAGATTTGAAAGATGTTTAAACAAAAACTTGTAAACAAATGTTCATAGCAGCACTATTCACAATAGCCAAAAGGTGGAAACTGTCTGAATGTCTAGCAACTGATAAATTGATAAAGAAAAGGTGGAATATTAGTCAGCTATAAAAAGTGAAGATTAATACATGTTATAACATGGATAAACCTTGAATATATCTTAAGTGAAAGAAGCCAGACACATACTTATTGTATGATTTATTTTATGTAAAATATTCAGGGTAAGAAAGGCCAAAGGCCTAGAAAGCAGATTAATGTTTGCCTGGGATGTGGGGGGGGGGGGGGGGGGTGGGGGGGAGGTGGTGGGAGAGAATGAAGAGTGACTGCTTAATGGGTGTAGTTTCCTTCTGGGGTAATGGAACGTTTCTGGATTTAGATGGCAATAACAACTGCACAACTGAATTTCACACTTTAAAATGGTTAAAATGGGAACTCTGTGTGTTTTACAATTAAAAAAAAAACAACCACACATACTAAAAACTGACATCAGTGAAACCCACTCATACATTCATCCAACGAAGTGTAACCTCTTCCAAGTATTAAATTTTACATGTATCCATTAAACAATTTTGTTTTCCCTTTTTTAAAACTCATTTGCCAAGTCAACAGCTTACTAACCACTAGCATGCTCCATTTTAATGAAATTCTATTTATAATCCTCTCATCCACTAACCTCTTTGATACTTTTTAGATGGGAACCATTGTTATCAATCCATTAATATCTTTTTCTTTGGACAAAAAGGTTAAATAATTAAGCATTTGAAACATAACTAAAGCATTATTTTTAGAATATTGCCTATGCAACAAAAAGAATATTTTCAGACATAATTTTATCCCTACCCCTCATTTTCTTAACCTACTTATATTAATTCCCTGATTCCATTATGTTATTAATTAAATTATTAATTAAAATATATATGGATTTTGTTTCTTTTCTCCTTAATTAGTTTGCCTCTGCCACAGGGTAGGCTCTTATGACCATATTATTTTCCTGTTCTCTCAAAGTCTTTTCCATTTCAATCTACTTGATATAGTTCTGCTAGATTAATCTTCCAAAACTGGGCTTTCACATATCTTTTCTCTGCTTTAAATTCTACAATGATCCTCTGTGCCCTCATAATCAAGTCTAATTTTGATTGTGTGGTATTTCATGTATTTTATCAAATTACTGTTTTTACTTATACAACCTGTATCTTGATCTTTTTTGTGATTCTTACTTCATGATGGCTAGTTTAAACATAAGACTATGCACAGCATGGTTAGTCTCTGGAGTCAGAAGAAATATAACTGAGTTTACTTTTAGGACATACTATTTAGAAATTTGAATAACAAATTAACAGAATCAGTTTCCACACCTATAAAATAGAAATAAAAAAGGTCTCCTTCCTATTTCCTATTGTTGTGAAACAGAAGTGAGTTACTATATGTTAAACACATTAAAAATATGAGTTGATCAGACGAGATTGGGCGCATTCAGGGTGGTATGGCCGTTTGTATGCATTGTCATGGTACCTTACCCTCAGCAGAATATCAACTTTCCACCAAATGTTTTAAAGATAATTATGGCTCTGTTCTTTGTCTTTTTCTTTTCCCATCACGGTACATGCTTTTATCAAAGAAGGGAATATTTATGAAAATGGACTTGATGTGAATGTTCCTCGGGTCAGTGGAGAAGCAGCATTATTTTTATTCCTGGCCATTAGTGTAATCATAGTCTGGTCTTCATATAGCCAACACAAAAGATAAATAATGTCAAAGCTTAGAAGCAGCTTCTACAAAAATAAAATTATACTCTAAATATGTTCATTATTTTTCATTAGATAAACTGAATAGCAATTTATTCTAAACTATAGAATGTAGAAAATCTGACTTGTCCGTTAGCATTTTTTTTTTTTGGTCAGCATTGACAACACCCCAGTGTTAAAAACTGTCCAGACTAGTTAATTAACAGATTTTGGGAACAGGCCTACATCTATAACCTGGAAAAGACCATCTTACAATTTATCTATCCTGAAATTCTGCTCATATGCAATAATCAGGTTGGGCTTATAACTATTTAGCTTAATATTACAATATTTTTTCTTTGTTTTATATTTAATTTAGTCTCCCTTTACTGAATTAGAGCTATGCTCATTATGTCAATCACATCATCTTTAATGATGGGGAAGTAAAAGTGAAGAGTTGGCCTTCTACATCTGTAATATGTAGTTTGCCAGTTACAGAGACAGAAATAAAAACACTCTATTTTTGACTTGCTGTTTATTTCCTTTGTTGCTCGTACACACAAGAAATGTCTGTCCATGGCCTGAATACAACTGAAGTTGGAATCCTCTTCTGTTTAAGACTTTTTCATTCTGGGTAAAATCACCAAAATGATGGATAAACAGGTAAAATATTTTCTTTATGCTTGTGATAAATGTGACACTGTAGAAAAAAGAAGGTGGACACTGAGTTCTTGAATGTGACATTGCCTTGACTCAGGCCACAACTGTTTTGTCACTTCCCCCAGTTTAAGGGGACTTTTTTCAAAAAGTTCCTTTCTGGGATATGAAATGAAACAGCAGGTATAGAATTGAACTGAAAAGGAATTTGGCATTAGAAAAGACCTAAGGTATGGATGGAAAAGGTTGGTTCTTACAGAACTCATCAGGAAATCTGAGACCCAGAGATTTCCCATTCTAATGGGGTAAACAAAAACAGCAAAATAGCCTAACATTGGCTTCAAGTTCCAATTTGTTCATGTTCTATTTAGTGCATCCTTTTGAAAGCTATTACTCTAATCTTTCTTCATTTCCTAGTTAGGTATCAGGTGCATAAGCATGAGTTAATCGCACTCCTCAACGATACACATTGTTGCCATCAGTCCAAACCTCTTTTATTCATTTATTTGTATATTTCCTTCCATCCTCATTTTTCACTGTTTGGTGAAAATATTTGCATTTGTATATGTTTATGTAGAAAATATATCACTGTCTTGCATATGTATTTTAAATTCACACACATGTTGTGATTTTTGTAGATTAAATTCTCTTTCAATTACATATTTTAGATCTACCAGCACTTCTATGTGCACCTCCTGCATGATATTCCATGATATCCACCCATCCCTTTCTAGATGCCCACTCTCTCAGGGATAGATATTCAGGTTGTTTCAATTCTCTACCAACAAAACAAGTAAGCACCGGCTGTTGTTGTGTATGTCCCCCGAAGGGCATGTTGAACATTGCTTTGGGGTATATATTAAGGAAAAGAACTGCATGATATAGGTAGGGTATGCATAAATCATATTCAATTTTGTTAACTACTGCCAAATAATTCTGCAAATTGGATTTACCAGTGTCCACTCCTTCCATCAAGCGTGTGGGTCCTATTAGTCTCAGATCCTTCCCATAACTTGTCTAATTTTTGTCACTCTAACAATTACAGACTGGTATTTTATAGGTGTAATTTAAAACACTCTGATTTCTTATGTGTGCAATCATCTCTTCACAAATCTTCTCTCCTGTTACATTTCCTACTCTGAATAAAGCCTGTTAATACACTTGTCCATGTTTCTATGACATTAATGAACTAACGTGTGTATGTGCTTGTGAGTGTTTGAGAGAGGGAAAGAAACAGAGAGGAATTGTGGATGTTATTTATATTCACCATAAACTATCAACATCACATTATGTTTGTTGTTATGAGTAATTCAAATGAGGTAAGGCCTAAATCCTGTCCAAGCAAAACTATTATTTTGTTTAGAGATACAAAATTTTCAGACCCACACAATTCGTAATTAGAAGGTAGTATGCAATAGCAGGCTATATAAGTGGATGAACAGGATGGATAGGTGTCCCTGGTACAGACATGGACCTCTGCACTCTGGGTTGGCCAAGGAAGATCCTGAACCAAGTCCATGCCTAAGTCGGCATACGTTGAGCCACTGAAGAGTTTAATGTATTGCTGTGTAAAAGCAAAAACAGAAAATAGCATGCTTATCCTCTACTTTCCTTTCCTTACTTCTACCCAAGCTGTTCTTTCCAATATTTTTTACCTCTTTGCATTCAAATCCCATTTTTTACATTGTTATGTTTAAATTGATAAGCTTCTAAATGTATTTTTAGCAGCAGAGCACTTGCCCAAAGAAAATATGTATGTAGAATTATATCTATATCTACACACACACACACACACACACACACACACCTAAACACATACCTACAGACTTATCAGACCAAAGCAGTTCAACTCTGATTGTGTGGGAACAGGGCAGGTAAATTAATGATTACACCACCGCCTGCCCCTCACTCCCCTTAGAGGCATCCTGGGAACTTCCTACGAAAACCAGTGTCCAGCTCAAAAATATTTTAAAAGCTTGAGATAGATTTTTATAGATTCTAGGGAATAATAATGTATTTTACTCTTTAAATAGATATTCTAATATAATTTGCATTCCAAAGCATCTAGGTTAACAAGGAGTATAAGGTAACAGTTTCATAAACTTGTCAGAACTCTGTGATTGCATAGCCAACAATCTCTCCTCTGCTTTTATTACTAGAACACCTTTTATTTGGGGTTCTCTAAAGGCAGAGTGGGGTTGATGGGAACCATTCTTTGATACTGCCACAGGCCAAATTAGACATTTTATTGTGCTAAGAATGAGCACAAATTTTCCTATGCTCAGTATGGACATTAGCTATCAATAGCTTTAGAACTGTTAAGAATGTATTTCTCAGAATGAAGGATACACTTGTGCTTGCTGTGCAAAAACCAAACAAAATCTCATCCTGGACTGTACTTTCCCTTTTTCAAGCTGTTAATCCCCTCTATTTTTCTTGCCTCTTCCTTTTCAAATTCGACACCTCCTTCAAATGCCCCCCCATTCCACAGCCATACCTTTATTTATATCTTAAAATATGTATGGGAACTACCCTGAGCCAATTACTTTGTTATTTAACTGCTTTTCTGTATATTATGTTTGTTCAATCCGCAAGCTTCAAGCCAGGAGCCTTTTTCTGTTTTTCCTGTTGTTTATCTTTTAAATGCCCTGAATTTTTTTGTAGCTGCCAACATTTTTGAGCACAAAGTACATTCAGGGTGCCGTATGTGCAGAGCGTTAACTAAACATTTAAACTTTTGATATATATATATGCTGTATATATAGCTTATAAATTATATATATGTATAGCATAATTTAAATCACCGAATGATTTTGCCTAGTTAAAGCATCCTTCTCTAGTCTAATAATGAATAAAAGTGCTTCAAAGTGTGAAATTTCCATTAATTTATAAAGCGTTGATTCTTTGTTATTGCTTAGCTTCAATGACAGAATCTCTGTTCAGGAATACCTTCATGAGGTCACACCTGTCAGGTGTGTCTGTAAACCCGACACCTCCAGCCCTTAGGCACCACATTATTGTGACAAACAAAACCAGTAGGTGGCACTATCACTTAGCAAAAACTAACGCTGAGTTTTTTTAGCCTTTTGTACAATAATCAAACTATCCTTAAAACTCCCCAATAGGATGAGCTGACAAAGACCTTGTTTAGCCACAATCAATCCTCATTCACTGGCAGATTAAAATGGTTAGATATACTTGATTACATCAAGCTCAGGATAAAACTTTGACATAATTTTATATTTGTTGAACATTTATACTTTTAGCATATTGCTGCCTTTGTGTCCATTTTACAAACACATAATCCTAGAATCACATTAAAATTTGTTTTTAAACTTCTCACTTGGTAATGTAAATTATTATCCTTAAAGTAGTGTTCTCAAATTTAGAAAAAGTAGAGACTGTTTTATATAATTATAAATGCTGCATAATGTTCGAGACCCTCACAAAGCATCTGGGTTCTGACAGACTTTTGCTTGTATCGTAGAAGTTCTCAAGCAATTTTTTTTTTTTTTTGCTAACTTGTTTTGTTCAGATCATAATAGTGTGCCTAGTTTCGTGGATCTATCTTTACTGGCACTGCAATGCCCCTTATGTTATAGTTTACCTTACCAGGTTAAGTAGCAGATTTAAGTAGAGATGAAATGCTAAAAATAACAGAGGTTACTTTATAATAGGCATCATAGATGACCTTAAGTCTTATGTTTTAGGTTTTGCCTATCAACATTCTTTTTAATTCTTGCCACATAATACTTTAGAATGATTGAACATAAAAAAATAACATGTTTGGAATGGAACTAGAGGGGCTTGTAAAAAGTGAATTAGAGTTTGTGGTGGTGGTTGTGGTTTTATCGTACCTGTTCTGTTTTCTCCAAAATTCTTAAGACTACACTGAATGCATAGTAGCTAACTGTTCTTATGTTTAATATCTTGCCCCTTTTAATGAAGTACAAACAAGAATAACACTTGTATGAAAACATGTCCTGGGGTAGAAGCAATATATGTGGTATGTATACTTAGGATTATAAATGTGAATATAAAAACAACGATCTGCTTAGCTCTAATAAATCTAACTAGTGAGTTGGATGCTTAATGGAAATGAATTGAGTAAAGCTCCAAGTGTATCCACTGGAATAAATCAATGTTCTAAATTCTGTAGAAAGCAACTGGAGTGTGTCACACAAGCATCCAAAGAAAACAGGTGGTGATTTCAGATTTCCCAGGTGAGGATTACAATCAAGTTGCAAGTATGGATCTCTCCTGTGTAAGAGCAAATACGGATTGTTCTTTATAGTTATGCTCTGCTGGTGTTCTGTTTGCTGCAGACATTGGCTTTTCAAGCAACATCTCCTTTACAGGCAGATAAATTCATCTTTTTGCCAAAGACATTCATAATTGTCAGAGCCTTTGCCGGATTTTTTTTTTTTTTTGATGGGGGTAAATCAGTTGTTTAACTGAACAGTGAGAAAATGCTCACACATTTCTTCTTTCTTCCACTAGCTGTAACTGTCTTTCGTGCTTTATGAAATGCCCCCTGCTAATCAAAGCCAAATAGTGCATAATGGACTTTTCTGAAAGCTGAAATGTATTTATCCCACGTATGAAGCATGTGAGGAGTCTGGGATTTAATCTCTGCTATTTGTTTTCCTTTACCAAGTGATTGACAGGATGAGGCAGGCACAATCCATTTTTCTGATTAATATACTGTCATGCACTTTGATTTCCTCCATATGAAGGTTACAAAGACTAGGTGGTGCCACCAAGGAAAAGACAAGTTCTCATAAAGGAAAATGCCAAATGCATTCTGTTTTGTGGAAGATAGCTGAGGGTGTAAGGTTCAATGGAAGAATCAGGGGCTTGGGAACCAGAGAAGCCTGGGAATAGGCTTTAGCTGGCCAACTTATAAGGTTAGACAGGTGCTTCAGTATATGAGATCTTTCTAGGAGGTACTTTACCCACCCACCCAGCCTACCAATGGTAATATTACTAAATCAATACCAGTTTACTGGCAACTTACAATTACACTTGGCAGCATTTCTGTTTCTTGTGGAAATAAGATGATAACTATCTTCATGAATGAGGTTAGTTTTAGATTCATTCAAATAAGGTAATCCTTATGACCTTCTGTTTCATCACTGGAAAATAAATTTATTAGTTCTTCCCTAAAGGGGTTATGGTAAGCATTGACTGTGATGGCTATGTAAAGTGCCTGATATGTAACAGGAATTCATTTGACATTAATCCATGATCTAGTGTCCCTTTTCAAGTGTAATCAATGCAAAGGGTGTGAACTAGCAAATCGTTTTAAGAAGGAATTTTTCTATACTTCCTCAAATGAAAACAAACGACTTCCACAAATGAAAATGAACTATTTCATGAGATTAATGTAAACTAATATTCAAAATTTCCTTTGAACTAGGAACACTGAAGGGACTCCATCTGAGAAAGGCCCCATCTCTGCTGTTTTTTTTTTTTTTTTTTTGCTAGGCCCCATTTACCTGTCTTCCATATTTTGCCTCTGAAAAAGCCAAAGAAGCTATGTTCCTATTTCAAGGAGAAAGCAAGAACGTTAATCATTCTCTGAGTTTTGTCCTAGGCCCCAAACACCTGATAACACCTAAGAAGAGCCAGATCCCAAACGTGTTCCAGAACATTAGCTTCAAATAAACCACTGCTGACGTTGGTATCAATACCCCTACCTTCGGGAATTTATAGAATAACACCTATTGTTGACCTGGCACTCACTTTTGATTGGACCCTACCGTGGATTCCTGAAGAAACACATACCCTAGACCTTTTTCCAATAAAAACCCTGAGTCCCAAGCAACAATAAGACTCATTCTCCTTTCCTTTCCCAGTCTCCCAGAAACTCTTATCTGCTATTCTCTATCACTCATGCTGTTCAAAAAACTCCGTTTTCACTTTCTCTGGCTCAGGTTTGGTTTCTATCCTGCATGAAGCCAAGGACCCTCTTGGCTGGTCACATGGGACCCTCCCCTGGGTTCTTGGACCCAGGCTGCCTGCATCACTTTCTCCTCTTAAATTGCTCTTTGATGCATTTAAAGGAGGGATATTTCATTAATTTCCCAGTCATTTTTCCCTATG
The DNA here is from genome assembly GCF_011800145.1 of Mirounga leonina. Classification (NCBI taxonomy): domain Eukaryota; kingdom Metazoa; phylum Chordata; class Mammalia; order Carnivora; family Phocidae; genus Mirounga; species Mirounga leonina. The sequence goes on along the minus strand of NW_023270316.1, from coordinate 26,904,851 downwards.
TAAGTAAGTGATTATAGGATTTCCAGAGCATAAGACAGACAATTATCATTCTATAACTCATTGCTCAGACATCATAAAATGATATTACTCACTATATTTCCTAAAGGCACATCACCATTAGTAAATTATTCAAGCAATAGACAAAATAGTGTTCACTGGATTCTACTCATTATTCTACTACCAAATTGATATTGACTCTATGGTCAAGCAATTTAACATTCTATATCCGTGTGACATACTTAAAATGGGAAGAGTGACTTATTTAAATGGTTTTTATATGAGAATTAATGGCTAGAATGTATCATTCAAAACCTGAAAATATTTTACAGTGGCAATACGTAACATTAAGGTGGAATGGATAGACATTACTCTGAGGTTTGAGGTAGGGCAGATTGTATTTTGCATTTATTAGAATACTTGTAATTTGTCTTCCATGAAATTCCAAAGTTTGTTTCCAAAACTGCTCATGTTTTACTTATACCTATATCTAAAAAACAATTAAGCCCTTGAATGAGGTGAGCAGATCAGGGTGCTTTGGGGTTATGCATGGATAAGATAATCACTTCTATGATAAATGATTTGTCAGTCTTATTATTTTTTACTTATTTATTTTTTCAATTTGAAAGTAGTCATTTATTAACTGACCAGATTACAAAAATAATCATGGTAGATAACTTAGTTCATCCTTCTAATAAGCTTACTGATCTGATCTTCCCTGTTGCCAGCATCATTTTTTACAAAATGGTGGTCTTTTTCTTCTTTCCCCCTCAAGAAGATAATCTGAAGGACCTAAGCAGTTGTTGGCTTCTTTGAAATGTTCTCCAACAGTATAGATCTCGTGAATCACATCCTCCATGGAGATGATGCCATGTTTACCAAGAGATTGAGAAATCAATGTGTTATCTATCAGGGCAATTGACTTTTTGTTGATTTTGCCAAACCACGCTTATAGATCAGTTCATTCATCAACTTCAGGTTTGGGTACCCCCATGGTATATATACTTCCACAATCCTTAGTATGCTAATAGAAGCTTTGTTGAGCTTAACAAAGGTGCCATTGAAGATCTGGCAAAGGCAAAGAAGCTGCAACACCTTTCAAACCTTTAGGCTCACACCACTGAGACCTCTGATCCTGGTGACAAATGCCAATCTGGGTTCCCCGGGTACATAGAAGTTGCCAGCTTTTCTTGCCATCCCAGCCATTCGATCTCAGTTCTATACATTTGCCTATATTCCTTGTGGTAATGCTTAGGTTTTTCATAAATAATCGTCCTCCTTGCCATTCGAAGCACCTTTCGGGCAAACTTCTTTCTAAGACTGTTGATCTTCAACTCTAAGAAATTCCTTTGCTTTTTCTTAAGGGTTTCTAGCACAGCAGGAACCTTCTTTTTCTTCTCTTCTGCACCCTCCATGGTTCCAGCCAGAAAAGACATCTTATTAAACTTATATTTAATCCCAAAGAAATTTTCAAAGTTGAGAAATCTATTTTAATATGCAGGGATTACTTTCTACCAATAATTTTAACATTGGTGAAATTTATGTAACCAACAATTATTCTTTGGTGAAATTATATGGTTAGTAACAATATTAACTTTTTTCTCCATAAGTGTTCCTTCTAAATATTATCTTAAGTGTCTAAAACTTTGAATACAAATACAAATTCATTTTTATATTGACCCTGAGACTATTTTTTCTGTATACAGGAAGTAGAAAAAAAAAAGAGAGCAAGAGAAGAGAGACACCTGGAAACAGCAGTTATCTTTAAAAATCGTACTCTTTTAGACAAGCAGTTATAAAATAGTGGATTTTAGGATGGAAGCTGAACAATACTAAGTGAATGAAAATTACAAAATGGCTACATGAATGGGGAAAGGAGTGGTGAGAAAAGAGGACAAAAGAAGAAAGCAGAGGACAAAAGAAAGCAAACACTTTCTCCACAAGGAGCACCTGACTGGGAAGGGAGATAAACACAAACCCAAAGGAATCCTAATTCCTGTTGATGACAATTTACATTTTTTTCCTTTTCCTCTATCTTCTCACATCTCCTCTATTTCACTATTTCTCTCTCTTTCTTTCCCCATATTGCCTTAGTTTTCCCTTAGCTTCCTTCATTTATCATTTTGCTGATTCTTCATATTTCTGATGTTCTTTTAACCTCTGGAAAATATTCAAAGTAGGCGTAAATGAAGCTAGAAGCTATTTTATTTGTTTTATATTGCTAGAAAGGTGCAAGATACTTTGGGGCTTACAATTCTGAAGCACTTGAATTTACCTGGTAGGATACATTTTTGAATTGCTAATGGGTTTGATTTTCCTCTTTTTCTTCCTTTATTTTCCCTATTGCTTAGTCTTTTCATACTTACATTCAAGAAAAAGGTAGATAAAAACATGAGGCTTCATAGCACTGAACTTCACAGACCTCAAATTAACCATTAAGCCACCTTACACACATGTACACACACACACAAATAATCCACCCCTAAATCACCTATGCATATAAAATAAAAAACCTTAAATGAAGCATCTAACATTGCTTATTTTTATCTCTGTAGTAGAGTGAAGTTCATCGAGTTCAAGAAGAACAAGTAAATTTTATTCACATGCCTATTATTGATGGTGATCGATAAGACTTCAGATACCAGGTACTGCATCTCAGACTGATTACTATCCCTACAATGTGAGTACATTCTGTATGAGGAAATGGTTATGTTCCAATGGATAGATCAATGTATACAGAATATGTAACTCAGAACCAACTGATAAGATGAATTTTTTTTTTAATTCTGAAAATACTGGATCTGAAAAAGTACTAATAATGCTTGAAATGCATTAAAGAGTTACCAGTTACTTGTCAGAAGGAAGCTTGCTAATGTATCTAAACTATGACTTGATGATTATATTCCTAGATATACACCCTAGAGAAATCCTTGCTCCTTATGCAACAAGAGACATGCATAATATTGTTCCAAGTATCAAAGTAGATAATATAATAAAATGAGGAAAACACTGCTTAACAAAATCATGGATAAATTGTGGAATATTACCAGAATGGAATATTAGGCACCAATTAAAATGAATGAACATAGCTACATGAATTAAATTAAGAAACATAATATATGAGTCCCAAAAATAAGTAATAGAATAATAAATATAGCATAAGCCTTTACATATAAAAGCTAGCTTAATGAAAATATAAAAATATATTGAAATATATATTTATACTTAGGTGTGTAGATATACATGTATACAATATATATGGTAATAATGGAAATAAATGGAAGGAAATGAGCAAGAAATTTAAGACCTTTAGAGAGCAAAACAAGGAACACCCTGTGGATTTCAAAGATAAGTTTGATTTTTAAAGCATGAATGTAGTCACTGAAAACTGAAACTCTTCTTAATAGTATTATTTTTATTTATTTTTTTTTTAAGATTTTATTTATTTATTTGAGACAGAGAGAATGAGAGAGACAGAGAGCACATGAGAGGGGGGAGGGTCAGAGGGAGAAGCAGGCTCCCTGCCGAGCAGGGAGCCCGATGCGGGACTCGATCCCGGGACTCCAGGATCATGACCTGAGCCGAAGGCAGTAGCTTAACCAACTGAGCCACCCAGGTGCCCAATAGTATTATTTTTAGTTGCCATATATATTTCATATATTTTACATGTATAAAATGTGAAAAATATTTAAAAATAAAAATTAAGTGGAAGTAAAAGAAGTGAAAACCCTTTAAAAATATATATATTAGTGAAAGTATTGATTTGATGCTTATGGAAGTAGAAGTTGGAATAATTTCTTCAAAAACAATTTTGCAGGGGTGCCTGGGTGGCTCAGTCATTGTCTACCTTTGGCTCAGGTCATGATCCCAGGATCCTGGGATTGAGCCCTGCATTGGGCTCCCTGCTCTGCGGGAAGCCTGTTCTCCCTCTCCCACTCCCCCTGCTTGTGGTCCCTCTTTCTCGATCTCTCTCTGTCTGTCAAATAAATAAATAAAATTTTAAAAAAATTTGCAGTATGGATCAGAGCATTTATTTTTTTTTAATTTTTTAAATTCAATTTAATTAACATACAGAGTATTATTAGTTTCAGAGGTAGAATTTAGAGATTCATCAGATGCATATAATACCCAGTGCTCATTCCATCAAGTGCTCTCCTTAATGCCCATCACCCAATTATCCCATCCACCCACCCACCTCACCTCCAGCAACCTTCAGTTTGTTCCCTATAGTTAAGAGCTCTTATGGTTTGTCTGTTTCTCTTATTTTTTTTTCTCTTCTCCTAAGTTCATCACTTTTGTTTCTTAAATTCCACATATGAATGAAATCATATGATATTTGTCTTTTTCTGACTGACTTACGTTGTTTAGCTTAACACCCTCTAGTTCCACCCATGTCATTGCAAATGGCAAGATTTCATTCTCTTTGATGGCTGAGTAATATTCCATTGAATATATCTACCACATCTTCTTTATCCATTCATCTGTCAATGGACATCTGGGCTCTTTCCACAGTTTGGCTATTGTGGACATTGCTGCTATAAACACTGGGGTGCAGATGCCCCTTCAGATTAATACATTTGTATCTTTGGGGTAAATACCTAGTAGTGCAATTGCTGGGTTGTACAGTAGCTCTATTTTTAACTTCTTGAGGAACCTCCATACTGTTTTCCAGAGTGGCTACACCAGTGTGTATTCCTACCAAGGGTGTAAGAGGGTGCCCCTTTCTCCTCATCCTCGCCAATATCTGTTGTTTCCTGACTTGTTAATTTTAGCCATTCTGACTGGTGTGAAGTGGTATCTCATTGTGGTTTTAATTTGTATTTCCCTGATGCCAAGTGATGTGGAGCATTTTTTCATGTGTCTGTTGGCCATTTGTGTGTCTTCTTTGGAGAAATATCTGTTCATGTCTCTGCCCATTTTTTCACTGGATTTTTTTGTTTTTTGGGTGTTGAGTTTGACTAGCCTTTTATCTATAAGACATTTGCAAATATCTTCTCCCATTCTACTGGTTGCCTTTTATTTTTATTGACTATTTCCTTTATTGTTCAAAGGCTTTTTATCCTGATTAAGTCCCAATAGTTCATTTTTGCTCTTGTTTCCCTTGCCTCCAGAGATGTGTCTAGCAAAAAGTTGCTGCAGCTGAGGACACAGAGGTTGTTGCCTGTGTTCTCTTCTAGGATTTTGATGGATTCCTGTCTCACATTTAGGTCTTTCATCCATTTTGAGTTTATTCTGTGTATGGTGTAAGAAAGTGGTCCAGTTTCATTTTTTCTGCATGTGGCTGTCTAATTTTCCCAACCATTTGTGGAAGAGACTGTCTTTTTTTCCACTGGATATTCTTTCCTCCTTTGCCAAAGATTAGTTGACCATAGAGTTAAGGTCCATTTCTGGGTTTTCTATTCTGTTCCAATGATCTATGAGTTTGTTTTAGTGCCAGTACCATACTGTCTTGATGATACCAGCTTCAAAATACAGCTTGAAGTCCGGAACTCTGATGCTTCCAGCTTTGGCTTTCTTTTTCAACCTTCCTCTTGCTATTCAGGATCTTTTCTGGTTTCAAATTTTAGGATTGTTTGTTCCAGCTCTGTGAAAAATGTTGATGGTATTTTGATAGGGATTGCATTGAATGTGTAAATTTCTTTGGGGTAGCATAGACATTTTAACAATATTTGTTCTTCCAATCCATGAGCATGGGATGTTTTTCCATTTCTTTGTGTCTTCCTCAATTTCTTTCATTAGTGTTCTACAGTTTTCAGAGTACAGATCCGTTATCTCTTTGGTTAGGTTTATTCCTGGATATCTTATGGCTTTTGGTACAATTTTAAGTGGAATTGATTCCTAGAGTTCTCTTTCCTCTGCCTCATTGTTAGTGTACAGAAATGCAACTGACTTCTGTGCATTGATTTTATATCCTGGAAATTTGCTGAATTCCTCTATCAGTTCTAGCAATTTGGGGTGGAGTCTTTTGGGCTTTTTACACAGAGTGTCATGTCATCTGCGAAGAGTGAGAGTTTGATTTCTTCTTTGCCAATTTGGATGCCTTTTATTTCTTTTCGTTGTCTGACTGCTGAGGCAAGGACTTCCAGTACTATGTCGAACAACAGTGGTGAGGGCAGGCATCCCTGTCGTCTTTCTGATCTTAGGGGAAAGGCTCTCAGGTTTTCCCCATTGAGGATGATATTCTCTGTGGGTTTTTGTATATGGCTTTTATGATACTGAGGTATGTTCCTTCTATTCCTATATTGCAGAGTTTTTATCAAGAAAGGATGCTATATTTGGCAAAGGCTTTTTCTGCATCCATTGAGAGGATCATATGGTTCTTCTCCTTTCTTTTATTAATGTGGTGTAAACACATTGATTGATTTGCATATGATGAACCACCCTTGCAGCCCAGGAATAAATCCCACGTGATCATGGTGAATAATCCTTTTAATGTACGGTTGGATCCTTTTAGGTAGGATCTTGGTGAGAATTTTTGCATCCATGTTCATCAGGGATATTGGTCTATAATTCTCATTTTTAATGGGATCTTTGTCTGGTTTGGGATCAAGATAATGCTGGCCTCATAGAATGAGTTTGGAAGTTTTCCTTCCATTTCTATTTCTTGAAACAGCTTCAGAAGAATAGGTATTAATTCTTCTTTAATGTTTGGTAGAATTCCACTTGGAGGCCATCTGGCCCTGGAATCTTGTTTGTTGGGAGATTTTTTATTATTGCTTCAATTTCTTTGCTGGTTATGGGTCTGTTCAGGTTTCCTATTTCTTCCTATCTCAGGTTTGGTAGTTTATAAGTTTCTAGGAAGGTATCCATTTCTTCCAGATTGCCTAATTTGTTGGCACATAATTGCTCATAATATTTTCTTAGAATTATTTGTATCTCCTTGGTGCTGGTTATGATTTCTCCTTTTTCATTCATGATTTTATTTATTTGGGTCCTTTTTCTTTTCTTCTTGATAAGTCTGGCTAGGGGCTTATTGAGTTTTTAATTCTTTCAAAAAACCAGCTCCTAGTTTTGTTGATCTGTTTTACTGTTTGTTTTTTTTTATTTCTATATCATTGATTTCTGCTCTAATCTTTTTCTCTTCTCCTGCTTGGTTTAGGCTTTATTGGCTGTTCTTTCTCCACCTCCTTTAGGTGTAAGATTAGCTTGTGTATTTGAGACTCTTCTTATTGCTTGAGAAAGACTTGTATTGCTATATACTTCGCTCTGAGACTAGCTTTGCTGCATCCCAAAGTTTCTGAACTGTTGTGTTTTCATTTTTATTTGTTTCCATGTATTTTTTATTTTATTTTATTTTATTTCCTGGTTGGCCCATTCATTAGTAGGATGCTTTTTAACCTCCATGTATTTGCGTTCTTTCCAAATTTTCTCTTGTGACTGAGTTCAAGTTTTAAAGCACTGTGGTCTGAAAATATGCAGGGAATAATCTCAGTCTTTTGGTACTGGTTGAGACCTGATTTGTGACCCAGTATGTGATCTATTCTGGAGAATGTTCCATGTGTACTTGAGAAGAATGTGTATTCTGTTGCTTTAGGATGGAATTCTCAAAATATTTTTGATCTCAAAATAGGAAAAGAAAACATATATACAAGAACACAATAAATTACAATTAAAGGAAACCAAAAATTAAAAATATTTATATAACACATATATATATATATAAATTAAAAAAAATAAAAAACTGAAAAAAAAGAAAATAGCTAAAAAAAACCCCTCAAGAATAATTTAAAAATAAAAATAAAACTAAAGAATAATTTAAAAAACCTGCAGATGTTACATACTGCTTTTCCCAAGAGCTGAAGTTTTGCAGTTCTCTATGATCAGTAAACTTGGTGCTAGGGAGTTGTTCCTGCTGGTCTTCTCGGGGAGGGCCCTGTTGTGCTGATTCCCAGGTGTCACTGCCCTGGTGGAATTGCATCCCCCATGCCAGGGGGCTGGGTTCAGTGTAAGCAGCTTGGAATTGCACTATGTGGTGCTGTTTTGCTCCCTGAAGGCTTTCAGCACAGATGGGATGAAAATGCCAGTGCCCCAATCTCCAGCCCTGGAGCTGAAAGTTCACACCCCCCACTCTTCAGTGAGCCCTCACAGAAAAAGAGTTGGTCAGTCTTGTCTCCTTGGTTTCCATTTGGACTCTATGTTCACCCAGCCTATGACTGAGCATTTTTATTTCAGGCACACGACCCAGTTTCAAGTCTCCAAATTTTATAGACTCCTGCGGCAGGACCTGCATCATTCCCCCCCAGCAGAGGAAGGGGGGTCTCAGTGGGTTTTTGCCTTTTGCTGGGCCCCTGCCCAGAGAGCAATCACAGGACCATGCAGCGGTTCACAGTTTATGGCAACATCAAGCAGAAAGCCGAAGTTGGGCTTGCTGTTTTTAGCCAGCTTCCCTGATCTGACGCCTGGAACTCTACCACACTCAGGCACCCCCATTCTTCTTGCGACCCCAGAGATCCTGAGACCACACTGTCCCACCTGGGATTCTACCCCGCTTTGCCACCTGAGCACCTTTAAGCCAGGGCTGTCTCCCACTGTAGTAGACTTGTAAAAGATTCAATTTTGCACTTCCCTGCATATAATACTTTGTGGTAGTTTCCTAAGCAAGCTCCCACTCCTCTGCCCTGTCTTCAGATATATTGCCCTGATTCATGTCTCCATACCTCCTATCTTCCAAAAAGTGGTCCCTTTTCTATTTGTAGAATTGCAACAATTCTTTTCTCAGATCTCCGATTTATCTCATAGGTATTCAGAATGATTTGCTAACTATATAGCTGAATTCCAGGGACCAGTCGAAATTAGGATCCCCTACTCCTCCACCATATTAACTTGGATCAGAGTATTTAAAGATGTTTGCAAAATTTGCCCCTAAAATACTACTTCCATTAATTTTTTCAAAAATATAGTTATGAACACATAGAGAGGTTTTTTTTTTTTATGAACATAGAGAGGTTTAATTATAAGGTTGATTTATCCCTTTGTAATGTGCCTTGTACTAGCAAAAATTGGAACTAAAACAAAAGTTTGACAATTAAGGAGTGGTAATATAAATAATGGTATTCCCTTTCACTGGATTATTAGACCATCATTAATATAAATAAATAAAATAACGCTGCATGTAAATATTAAGTTCAATGTCCACATTCAAGCCAACATTCTTACAGCATACTTTGCTCTCAAATATATTCCCTTTAAATTACGATTTCTTGTTTGTACTTATATGCTTATATATTTATTATATACTGGAACATATACAATATCTATTTGCATGTCTTCTATTTTTCCTTCAATTTATTATTTTATGTCTGCATATGCATTTAAAACATTCTAATATAATTTAAAAAATATATTTCAAATATAATTGCCTATTTTTATCACATATAGTAGGAATTACAAATATTAAATGTTTTTAAATGAATGGAAGGTGCTGATTAACTTTGGTTTATAGGCAACTAAAATATTTACTACCTGAAACTTTGCAGACAATAATTTGCTGGCCTTTGCTATAAACTCATTCAAAGACTCAGGTCCCTCCTATGGTATTTCTTTGTGGTTCTCAAACTGCAACATGTATCACAATTGCCTTTAGGGTTTATTAACACACAGATTGCTAACCCTATCTCAAAGTTTCTGACTTGTAGCACTGGTTTGGGCTTGAAAATTTGCAGTACTCACAATTACTAGCAATTTTCAAGATGACTGATATGTCTGGGAAGAATAGTTTGAGAAGCAATGCCCTGGAGTATTGTTGTTAGTTGTTTAATTGAAACTGTAGCACTTCCACATCTGGGTAGCAGACAGCAGAAGGTGAAAAAATGCAAACACCTAATATTTAAAGGCTCAGACCTAGAAGTGTTTTATATCACTTCTGTTTACTATTATACATGCACACATCAAACTACACAGATCCTGGGAAGAGGATAGAGAATTTTGTAGAAAATCAGTAATCTCTGCCACTACACTATCTATGGAAATTAAAAATGCATAAACACAAAGTAAAAATACCCATTATATAAGAAAATACGGGAAAAATATTAAATCATTAAATTGGCCACTTATAGGGAAAGGGAAATTAATATATATATATTATATCTTTATCTATCTATCTCTCACGTGTGTGTGTGTGTGTGTGTATACCTTTCACAAACCATTTGTACAATGTGAACTGAGTAAAATACTTCATTTAATTCTCTGTACCTGAGTTTTTGTTTTTGTTTTTTTTTAAGATTTTATTTATTATTTGTGGGACGCCTGGGTGGTTCAGTCGGTTAAGCATCTGCGTTCGGCTCAGGTCTTGATTCCAGGGGCCTGGGATGGAGTGCCGCATCGGGCTCCCTGCTCAGCGGGGAGTCTGCTTCTCCCTCTGCTTCTGCCGATCCTCCCCACTCATGCTCTCTCTCTCTCTGACAAATAAATAAAGTCTTTAAAAAAAAAGATTTTATTTATTTATTTGAGAGAGAAAGTGTGCACAAGGTGAGATTATGACCTGAGCTGAAGGGAGATGCTTAACTCACTGAGCCACCCAGGTACCTGCCCCTGTACCTGAGGTTTAAAATAAAAAATCAGTCACCCTACAAATAAGCATAGATTTACCTCAGAGAAATATATACAAGTTTGTCTTGAAAAAAAAAAATTTATTATAAAATTTAAGTACTAAGGTTTTTAAGTAGTTATAATACTTAATTACTATAAAATTTGAAAATTTCTGCCTTGAGCAAAATTGCCAAAGACTGAATCACAGATAGGCTTATGGTTTAGATAGGCTTATTGTTGGCTGAAATGTTAAAATTAAAATGTTTTGATAATGCTGTACTTTGTGGTAGAAAAAAACAAATCTGTATTATGAGATTTGATTCAAAGCCTAGATCTGACACCTAAAAAGCCATGGGAGTTTTGACAATTTTTCACTGATGAAAAATAAAACAATAAGAAAAATAACTATAGCTGGCATTTCTTGAGAAAGCTAATAATACACCAAACATGCTGATACTGAATTTAGCATGCATTTACGCTTTAATCACTGACATTACCCACTAGGATAGGTACTATTACAACCACCATTTTATTTATCAAGAAACAGAGGTGCACATAAAAAAATAAATTACACAAGATCACTAGTTCTTAAAAGACCCAGTTTCAAATTTATGTGGGCCTGCTTTCTAAGCCTGCTTTTTTCAGCCACTGTGTGAAGAAATTGAGTGCTGTTTTGTTATCAGAGAAAGGAAGGATAAAGTCATGGTCACAGAATGAATAAGAATACCTTTTATAGTACCTACAGTGTTAAAATAAGCTATACTCTTCTGTGATGTAGTTAGGTAGAGAATGGTTGCTTAAAACCAGTATAGTAAATTTTACTTAAATAATGCTATCTGTGTAAGTCTGAGGAGGTTGAATGGCTTCTCTGAATGTAAAACCCTGAATATGAAGTTAAATTTATCAGGGATGAATTACCAAGTACTACAGGCTTCTATTTTTTTTTTTTTTTCCTCCATATTTTGAAGAACAGGGAGAGTACCTGTTTGGCCAACTCAGGGAGAAGTGGAGGCTGATTATTCCATGCAGGGTTAGCAAACTATTGCCCCCTGACCAAACCCACCCACTGCCTATTTATGTGAATAAGGTTTTAGTGGACTGCAACCACACCCAGTATTTAGTAATTGTCTATGGTTGATTTCCTGCTACTATGGCATAGTTGAATAGCCTTCAGGGCATCAGTATTCACTATATGGCTCTTTAGAAAAAAAGGTCAACTCTTCTTTTAATCCAACATAGGCAATTTGCCATGTGATTGATTTCAGTAATCCAGGTTTAATCCAGTAAGTGCTCAGTGACACTCTCTTGGCCAAAGGGATTGGGTTGAGAATGGGCATGTGACCCAATTCAGACAATGAGGCAAGAGGGGAAGTTTGCTGAAGGTATATGGGAAAATAGCCCTGAAGCAACATGCAGTTGGTTGAATAGTGTCACTCCAAAATTACTGTCCTCCTAGTACCTCAGAATGTGGTCTTATTTAGAAACAGTGTCTTTGCAAATATATTTAATCAAGGATCTCCAGAAGACTCCTAATAAATTTAGGGTGGGCCTTAGATCTAGTAACTCATGTCCTTTTAAGAAGAGGAAAGGACAAAGAGACATTCAGAAGGCACAAAGTATCAAAGCAAAGGTTGCACTAGTCAAAGTTAAGTAGTCAAGGAAGATTTTATTAAAGGACATTGTAACGGGGGAAAGAGGCCAAAACTCAGTCTGAGTTCAATTCCACTGAAACAAATGGCAAGAGAGTTTTTAAGAGCTGAGATGGAGTGAGGAGGGATGGCAACTACACAAAGGAAAAGTAAACTTTCTCACATCAACTCGATAGGAGGTAGTTTTACAACTTGGAGCAAGGTGCCCACTGAAGTTAGGTTCCTAAACGCTCACAGAGCCTGGCAATTAGGGACTCTATCTTCCTTGATTATGACATTTCATAGCACTGGCTCCCAGGTCCTAGAGAAAGAGAGTCCTGGGTTATAAAAATGTCCAGAGGCTGTGAAACAGATGTACATTTCAAAGGATCAGAGAAACAATTTGCAATTACAAGTTTTCTAAAGTAAATGCTTTAAGAAAAGGGAGAGAAGGGGACCTTCGTAGCTGTGTCCTCTGTATTTTATAAGGGCTAAGATAGAAGGAAAGTCAGAGGTTAGAGGCAGGAAGAAGCCTGTCTAAAATTTAAGTCAGACTGAGGGAAACCTGAAGGCTGTATTGGTCAAAGGCCATGTGAAAACAGGAAGAGATTGGAGCTGTGCTGTCACAAATTAAGGAACGCCAGGAGCTACCAGAAGCTGGCAGATAAAGGAAGAACACTTCCCTAGAACCTGCTGACAACTTGATTTGGACTTCTGTCTGCCTGAACTGGAAGAAAAGGAATTTCTGCAATTTTCAGCTACCCAGTTTGTTGTGATTGGTTATGGCAATCCTAGAAAATGAATATACCTGAGGACACGAGCCTTATTTTCTATGTAGGTGGATGCAGTCCTAGAAGTTCTTGGTAATAATCTTACATTGAAATTAATTTGACCCATTGTGGAAGTCCAAGAACAGAGGAAACAGGATCTTAACGGTATCCATGAAATGCTGAATCAAATCAATACAATCAATTCTGACCTCTCCATATCCTTCCTATTCTGTCAGGCAATAAATCCATTTATTTTGATACAATTTTGAGAAGAAATTCAATTACAAACAAAAACATTCTAAATGATACTGTGCACTGCCCAATTCAAGAGAGCACCCCCACACAAACCACCGTGTGAACTACACTTCCTGGAGTTGTTCAAACTGCAGCTCTGCCTATTTCCTTATAATCACTTTGTGTTTTTCAGCATTAAACCCAGAAAAGATGCTTGAAGGCTTTGTAGACCTCAGGGTTGCCAGCATCATCTCCTTGAGACATGTAGAGTGAGAATTAAATAGCATATATGCATTATTTTATAAATTACATAATGTCTCCCTAACTTTATTTAATTTATAAAATGTATAAAATGATTTGTACATGGTCATGAATATTAAATAAGAAAGGAAAACTATAATCACACGTTAAAAAGTAACAGATTTACTAAGAATCAAAATTTTGCTGGAACTGTTACTATGATGATGATTACAGTGGTCCTTCCTCCAAGTCTTACTCAAATTATACACTTACTGCAGGTTCTATAAGCAAAAGGCACTATAGTTGTATGAAAGGAGAACTCTATAGCCACAACACTTTATTCACCTTGAAGTGAATCATTACTTCACATACTGTGATCACCAAGTCTGAGTACAGTTAATAAAGAACACTTACCAATTTTTGGATGAAAAACACACTGGGGAAAAAAAGCTAATATGCTCCACTATGTAATAAGTAGACAAACGACCTTGAGGAAGTGAGTAATAAACTAATACCAATACAACCATAGTTAACAGGGACAAATGGAGAATTTTACTTTTACAAAGATACAGTGTTGGAAGAATTACATTACCTGATTTCTAGACTTATTAGATACTACAAAAATCAAGAAAGTAGAAGAAATTGTCATAAAAATGGGCAAATGGACCTAACAAAGTAAATACAGAGCTTAGGAATGGACCCATATGTACATGATTATATGAACTTAACAAATGAGCCAAAGTAATCCAATGAGGAAAGGATGGTTTTCAGCCAACGGTGCTAGTTATATCAATATCCATATGGAAAACAAAAACAAAAGCAAAAACTCTCAATATCTCACTTTTTATGCCAAAGTTAGTTCAAAATGAAGAATCGATCCAAACACAAAAGCTAAAACCATCAAACTTTACAGGGAAACACAAAAGAATATCTTAGCATCATGGGAGTGGGCAAAGAATTCTTAACTTGGTTACAGAAATGATCAAAAAAGAGCAGATAAATTAAGCTTCATTAAAATTAAAACATCTGTTCATTTTAAGACCCAATTGGGAAAAAGAATGGTCAAGACACAAACTGGAAGAAAATATTCACAAAACATGTATCTGACAAAGAATTGAATATCCACATCTATATATATAAAATTTAATTCAATGATAAAAAAAAACAAAGCACCCAACACAAAAGAGCTAATGATTAAAAAGAAACTTCACAAAAGAAGATACGTAAAAGGTCAATAAGCACATGAAAAAGTTTTGAGTATCTTTAGTTATCAGTGAAATGCAAAAGAACAACAACAACAAAACCCACAATTAAATATCAGCAGACACCCACCAGAACAAATGACCCTAAATGTTGGTAAGATTATAGAGCAACTGAAACCCCTTTGTTCTTTTTGGAATAATGCAAAAAAAGGGAAAAAAAAGTAGTAGAAATAGAAGATGTTACAGCCTCTTTGGGAGAAAGTTCTATCAATTTCTTTTAAAACTAATTACATTCTAGAAATTCTACTCCTAGGTATTTACCCAATAGAAATGAAAACATATTTTCACAAAAAGATTTTGTACAAAATATTCAAAGCAACTGTATTCAAGGGAGCCCAAAAACTAGAAACATCCCAGTATCAATCATAGAAGAATGGAAAATAAGATGGATTAAGCTATGGATAGAAGGACAGATAGACAAATAGGCAATAAAGCATTTATAGTAAAACAATAACATTAGAATCTTCATGGTAGTTATATGGGTTTTCATTGTAAAATTTCTTAATTTTTGCTGTAATTTTGTAAGTTTCCATAATAAAATATTAGGGAGAAAAGTGCTCAACAGACTAACAGACTGCTTCTCAAAGCACTCTATGTCAGGTGCCCAATCTTTCAGAATATTCCAAAGGGTGTGTCTGTGTGTTGGGAGGATGAAGGGTCAGGGAGAGCTCTCCGCTAAACCTGACGGAAGGCTTTAAAAAACATCCATAGTGAAGCCCATAAAAGCAGCTTACAGTGGTGAGCACCTGACATAAATGAAAGAGGTCAATAAAAATAATTGAGATGCAGATCAACCAATAAAATAAAGTGGAGTTCCTAGAAGGTTAGAGAGAACATTTGGAGGATGGAATGGATCAAATAGTAATCAAGTGAGGTATAAAGGAACAACTAATATAATTATTAACCTAATAAACACTAAATAAAGTAGTTATATCCATGTTTAGTGTAAGAATAAAATAGGTTGCTCTTTTCCTCCCTCGAATTTTAAGATTCCTTGGATGGCCTACTTGCCACTGGACATTTGCTTTCACACTGGCATACTGAGTGCCTGGGTGAACTGAAAGAAGTTTAGATAGACTGTATGAATTTTTATTAGAAAGATTATCTTCTCTGCTCAACATTCACCAATTGCTTCTAATTTCACTCAGATATAAGTGAGGATACTCAGTCAAAATCTTCAAAATGCCTGGCTTCCCTCATTGTCTCACCTCATTATCTACTACTTTTGCTCTTTCACATTGCATTAAAACGACAGCCTCTTGGTTGTTTCTGGAAAAACACAAGGCCTACAGGTCAGCTGATGACAAAATATAAAATCCTTTTTAAAGTCTCATATTATTTAAGCTACTTCATGTATATACTGTTTTATACCAAGTGCAAGTATGAATCTATGTTAATTTCAGAGTATTAGTGTAAAGTTAATCTGAACTAAAGACTTTAACAAACACCTCACCGAAGAAGATATACAGATGGCAAATAAGCATAGGAAAAAAATTCTTTATACCCTTTGTCATCAGGGAAATGCAAATTAAAATAACAATTGCAAACCACTGCACACCTATTGAAATGGCCCAAATCCAGAACATTGACAACACCAAATGCTGGTGAAGATGTGGAACAACAGGAACTCTTATTTATTGCTGGGCAAATGCAAAATGCTACAGTCACTTTAGAAGACAGTTTGGTGGTTTCTTGTAAAACTAAACATAGCCATACGATCCAGCAATTACACTCCTTGGTATTAACCAAATGAACAGAAAACTTATGTTTACACAAAAACCTGTGCATGAATGCTTACAGCAATTTTATTCATAATTGGCAATATCTGGAAGCAACCAAGATGTCCTTTAGTAAATGAATGGATAAATGTACTACGATACATATAGCAAATAGAATATGACTCAGTGCTAAAAAGAAATGAGCTATCAAGCCATGAAAGATATAGAATAACCTTAAATGCCTATTACTAAATGAAACAAGCCAATCTGAAAAGGCTACATGCTGTGTATTTCAACCATATGAAAGTTGGAATAGGTAAAACTATGGAAATTATTAAAAAAAAATCAGTGGTTTCCAGGGGTTAGGGAGGAAAAACGGATGAATAGGCAGAGCACAGAGGATTTTTAGGGCTGTGAAACGACTCTGTATGGTAGATACATGTCACTAAAAATTTGTCCAAACCCACAGAATCTGCAATAGCAAGAGGGAACCCTAATGTTAACTATGAACTTGGAGTGATAGTGATGTTCATTGTAGGTTTATTAATTTTAACAAACTTACTACTCTGGTAGAGGATGTTGATGACATGGGAAGCTATGCATATACAGGAGTAGGGAATATATAGGAAATCTCTGCATCTTCTGATCAGTTTTGCTGTGAACCTAAAACTGCTCTAAAAAGTAAAGTCTATTTCAGAAAAAGTAAAATCTTGAATTGCCTTCTCAAAGCTATCTTCTTCCATAAAGATATGGAATGAAATATTGATCACACTTTGCTCTTAAATATTTACAAGTTGATGTTAAGCATGAAAAACTCATGCATCAGTTAAGATCTTAAGAGTTCTAAATAATTTTGCCTTAAACATCAGTAAACTAAATTAACAATGGATAAAGAGTATTATTATGACAAATGCAATTATAATTATTTGGCAATATTTCTGTTTCTTCTTTTAGGATTACAAGAGTAAAGCTGGATTTTTAGCAAATGCTTTTTTTTTTTTTTTAATTCTCTTTCTCTGGATGCATTCATTGTATTTGAGTAAATAAGACTAAAGCTTTAAAACTTTCATTTTACTTTGATTCCTAAGATTCAAACTTCATTTCCACAGAAATTGCAAGGCAGAAATTGCAAGGTTGGCTGGTAGCTAGTAAACAGGTGTTAGCTATTCACTTTTTTGTTTCTGCCAAAAAGCTGGAAGCAATAAAATGAAATGTCTGTTTTTAGAGGAGAGTACCTACAAATTTCATCACAGGGAGAAACTATAAAATTGATAGTCTATTTTTAAAAACTCAAATGTCTTTGGGAATATTTTGTTAATATAACTTTCTTTTTATACAGATCAGGAATTTTCATATTTGCTATGCTGTGGTTGTTAGATTAAGAGATAGACATGACCTAGAGGCGCCTGGGTAGCTCAGTCATTAAGCATCTGCCTTCAGCTCAGGTCATGATCCCAGGATCCTGGGATCGAGCCCCGCATCGGGCTTCCTGCTTGGCGGGAAGCCTGCTTCTCCCTCTCCCACTCCCCCTGCTTGTGTTCCCTCTCTCGCTGTCTCTCTCTGTCAAATAAATAAATAAAATCTTAAAAAAAAAAGAGATAGACATGATTCACATAATGACTGTTTTTAAAAATTAAATATGAAAAGTCATTTTTTAAAAATAATTTGGAAAAAATTTGTGCAGTGAATGAAAATTATATGCTTTCTTAAAACACCTGCAAATATTTACTGTTATATCTCAAATGTTAGTTACTCTTAAGGTATCAGTATTGGAGATCAGAGGATGTTTTTGTAGACACAGCAGGATTTCTTGCAACAAATCAATTTTTAGACACAATTTAAATCACATTATGTTGAATTCTGACCTTTGTCCTTACAGACTTTAAATTCCAAGCCCAACCAACAATGAATATCTTATAATAATAACTCTTGTTACTATAATGCCCTATTCTTAAATGATTATAACTAATGTGAGGCTAGGAAATAGAATGAGTTACAGACATTACATATTTGATATTTTGGCTAATTGCTCATTGAAGTTAGATATATAGATGACCTAATTTATTATCATAAATAATTATTTATCATCATTATATCAATTATTGGAGGGAAAATTAATGTAGTCTATAGGACTCACCATTTGGACTATACTCTCAAGTCATTATCAATTGCAAACAGTATGTGGTAACTGGAATATAATTGTCTCCTTTCTCATCAAACCTTTCCCACGTAAGTGACTGTATCTGACTTCTGTAAAATTCATTTTCTTCATGAAGAAATGAAGGCTTGATCAAAGAGTAACAACCTCTTCCCCTGACTCTCTATTTTTGGATACTTACATAATAACACCATTGACATCAACTAACCATTAGTGACTAAAGCACAAACATGCCTGTTAATCACCCAAAGAATAAAGCCAATCGATGACACAAATGCACTTCATTATAGCTGAAATTGATGCTAGAAAATGAGGAAATTGCATCTTTCTAGAAGGAATGCTAGAGTTGAGTCAAGAGCATGTGTTAACCTAGATCATTACCTAATGCATATGTTGAATAGGACTTTGGTATTTTAGCCACAGCCTTTCTCCAGCTAATATTAAAAATTATCATTTTCTTCCCCTGGCCTGAATGAGAACATGAAAATACTAAATTATCACGCTTATACATCTAGCCCTGAACCTTTCCCATGTTCCAGACCTAAATTTTGCACAACCAGCTAGACCATTCAATTTGATATTCCAACACAATGTTGAAAGTGACATGTATAAAATTGAATTTCTTATATTATTTATTCTCCCAAATAGTTCTCCTTTTGAATTTCCTTCCCTGCTGGTACTAACATTATTATTCTTGTCACACAATTTTGAAACATCCAATATCTGCCTGTCCTTTCCCAAATTCTCCACAGCCTCTAAGTCACAAGTCCTATCCATTACCTCATGCTTACATTACCTTAATATGCATAACAACCACTTTCAAATTATACAGAATGCTGGAGAGTGTAGTGAACTGCGTCATTACTCCTCACTTGCACCTGGAATTAAAATGGCTCTGGGAAACATCAACAGGATAAAAAAAAAAGACTCTTACTCTGGCAACTTATTTATTCTACACTTTCACTCCCACCTTCTCCTGAAGCAGAACACACACAGGCACACATACCACACACGCCACACACACACACGATTCACTGTCCAAAAAAACCCTCAGCTGAATGTTCTATATTCATATAGCCAACAAATATGAATACTTCCTACATGTCAGGCATTGTGCCAACACTAGGAATACAAACTTTTAATAAAACAAAATTGATTCTACCACCATGAAGATTATTTATTTCATGATCTAATGAGCAAAACAAAATTAAAAGGCAAAAAATGGTAAGAGTTCAATTTGTAACAAGTTCTTTGAATAAAACACACAATGGGTGGAGATAGATGATGATGTAGAGGAAGGACGGCTACTTTTATTACTGGGTTCCTTGGAAGAGGTGACGACTAAGATGAGACCTGAAAGGTGAAATCACACAAGAGAAGATGTGGAGGAATTCTATGAAAAAGGATGAGTATGCCCAAAGCTCCTATTATAGCAATGTGCTTAACATGTTCCAAAAAAAAAAAAAAGAGCTGAAATAAAACTAGTACTGCTGGAGCTTCGTGATCGTCCACGGTGGTGTTGTGGGTGTATGTGTATGTCTCTGGCATGTGTGTATGTCTGTTTGTGTTGTGCGTGTGTGTTTAGGGAAGCCTAGTCCGTGTGTGTGTGTGTGTGTGTGTGTATGTATAGATAGATAGAGATATAGATACATACATACATATGTGTTTTAGTTTGCTAGGGCTGCTGTAACAAATATCAAATATCATAGACTGGGTGGCTTAATTAAGCAAAATTTATTCCTTCAGGAATCAACACTGCCAACATTTTGATTGTGGACTTCTAACTATAACTTCATGATAGTTAGAAGTCCACAATCAAAATGTTGGCAGTGCTGATTCTATTCTGAGGTCTCTCTCCTGGACTTGCAGATGTCTGCCTTCTCCCTGTGTCTTCACATCGTCTTTCCTCTATTTGTGTTGGTGTTCTAATCTTTTCTTAAAAAGTACATCAGTCATATTGTATTAGGGCCCATCCATAAGACCTCATTTTACAGTAATCACCTCCTTAAGACCCTATCATCAGATGCAGATACATTCTTAGGCACTGAGAATTAGGACTTCAATGCATACATTTTTGGGTGGACACAATTCAGCCCAAACAGTATGTGTGGGTAAGCATATATTATATACTATGTGTGTATATAGGAGGGAACAAGTGTACTGGTGTATGTGTGCACATGTGAGTGTTTATATAGGTATCTAGATGTACGAGTGCATGGGTAGGTATGCCCGTGTGTGTGTGTGCGCATGTGTGTATGTGTATGCCACACTGGAATGGCAAAAGGTGTGACTAAAGAGACACATAGAGCCTCTGGTGATATCATACAGGAATCCATATTTATAAAGAGCTTTCAAGTGATTCTTATATGCACTAATTTGGGAAGCACTAAAATTTTAGAGTTCAAGGTAGAAGGATAGGACTTTGACAGGGGATATGAGTTGGGAAACTTTATCCAAAGAAGGGAAGGCAGGAGAAAATAGATAGAAGGGTACATAGGCTTTTGAGTTTGGTGGTGGCGAGGTTGAAGATGCCCCCATATGCTGCCTTCCATTTTCAAAGTGAATTATGTAGTGCTGTCATCAGCCTTGGGAGAGGAGAAGTGTGTGTGTGGGTGGGGGGGCGGTTAGAGTGGAGGATAAAATAGGAGATACTATTTGTGGGAGTTGCAGAAGCGAGTATAATTGAAAAAATACACTCATGAGACTTGCTATGAAATATCTGATGTCAATTTCAGATCATAAATTTGTATTGAAACCAAGAGACACACATACACGTTTCTTTCTCCAGCAAATTTCAGGAAAGGAGACTGTGAGTTCATCAAGATTGGGGTTTTGTTGAGTAAAGTGAAAGGAACAAGAAACACAGTAGTGAGGGTATTTACAAAGCAGTAATAATAATAGTGGGCTCTGGGATTTCTGCCAGAAAAGAAAACAACTGGAGCCAAGGTGATTTAGGAATTAACTTTGCAATCTCTCTCTCCAGATCTGTAGTCTTTGCTGCTGATTTTCTGAAATTATGTTAGTTGACTGACTGTCTGCTCATACGCCTCTAGCTTCTCTTTCCAGATTTTAGCCAAGATTTACTTGTCTTTATCCCATTACAAAATACCCCCAGGTTTTACTTCACAGCGCTTTATTTTGGAATATGCTATATGCTATACAGCACCACACTTTTTTTTTTCAAAGAAGTACACACACACGTGGGTGCATGAATTAAGCCAATCTTCTTTCTTATAAATGACAATTTAACTAAAAGAAAATTTAAGAGGAAGTAGAAAATAAGATAGCAAAAGAAAAGTAAACACATATTCAAAGTATTAAGATAATAACATGTACTTAACATGAGGTTCACTATTACTACATTCTCAGCACTATATAAAACAGCTCTATAAATATGGTAAGTAGTATTTTTATCCCTACTTTGTTTTCAGATAAGGACATGAAGTATTAGTTCAATTAATTTGCAAAAGGTTCTATATGCAGCAAATCACATCTGGAATTTGAATTTAGCCTACCTACTTTAAAAATCTAGATTTTCTATTACTTCCCAGTACCCATCTATATATGCATATACCCTAAAAAATATAAATAAAAATAGACCCACCTCTATCTTTATGTGGTGCTATTTTACAATCCATACTTGGTTTTGTTTAGTTTTTAAAACTCTCACGTTATGTTCTGTATACATAAATTCAGTATGTTTTACTCGTAGAAATAAACCATTCCAAAAAAATCATAAAAGTTAATATTTCCCTGGCTTGCTTCCTCTGTGTATAAGAATCAGGTAAATTCTTGCTTTGTTCATATATGTGCCTAGAACAATTTATTTTGGGGTTCTCTGAGAAATGTATTACTGAAACCAAAGGGATTGTCTTAGAATGATAATAACCCACGGAATGGGAATTATGTGCAATCCATGATATGAGTAATCATTTTATTGAATGCAAGTGATGTACGGTTGGACCCCTGCATAGTGTTTTCATTCTCTCTGTACAAAAAAGCTTTTGAGGCTCCTCATTTTGATCTATGTACTTACCCAGTCTAGAGTGCTCCATTTCGTATTTTCTTTTTTTTTAATTTTTTTATTCTTATATTATCCCCATACATTACATCATTAGTTTTTGATGTAGTGTTCCATGATTCATTGTTTGTGCATAACACCCAGTGCTCCATGCAGAATGTGCCCTCCTCAATACCCATCACCAGGCTAACCCATCCTCCCACCCCCCTCCCCTCTAGAACCCTCCGTTTGTTTTTCAGAGTCCATTGTCTCTCATGGTTCGTCTACCCCTCCGATTTCCCCCCCTTCATTCTTCCCCTCCTGCTACCTTCTTCTTCTTCTTCTTCTTTTTTTTTTTTCTTAACATATATTGCATTATTTGTTTCAGAGGTACAGATCTGAGATTCAACAGTCTTGCACAATTCACAGCGCTTACCAGAGCTCCATTTCGTATTTTCTATGTGTCATACACATCATTTTCCCTCAAGTCATTTATTATATTGTAATTTTCAGTACACTTTCCAAAATTCTTATTTCTGCTCAGGGGAAGTAAATCAGGAACACTGTCTGTTTAAAATTCACACTAAATCCAAAGTCTTAAATAATGGTATTTGAAGACTGCTTCCTTTTTATAGAGCATCCAAACAATCTTCGCTGGTTGTTTGTCAATCACAGAATTATTTTCCTCTTTTTTCTTTTTTTTTTTTTAATTGGCTGTACATTTTTCATTTTTTTAAAACTTGGAAGTATTTCCCCATCAGGTTAAAACAAGGATGGCGCAATGCTTTCCTGAGTACCGAAATTCACCCTTCCTTCTCTTTCTCTGCCTCCACTTCCCTCTTCTCCCCTTCTCCTCCCTGTCTTCCTCCTGCTCGTCCTCCTCTAACCTCTCATCCCACTGTTACAGCTGCTTCTTGCTCTTCTCCTTCTAAACCATGTTGTATGTACCCTCTGATGGCTTCATAATTATTATACCTAGAGTTTCAGTCAGAGTTCAACCTGAGAAGCAGAGTCATGCATCATTAGAAATATACATTGATATTTATATTGGTATTTATTACAAGTACTTGCCTTACACAACTGTAAACATAGCATGAAAGCAGGAGTTGTAAGAGCTTTTATGTGTCCATCATGGAAAGTTTATAAGAGTTACAGAAATTTCAGTTCTGGCATTACTGAGGTCTTAAATCCCCTTCTTATCTAAGAATAATGAACCATATTTAAAATCCTGTATAGTCAGGTTTTCTGTTACTTGCAGATGAAAATATGTTTATCTGTAGTATACGCATACTCTTTTATCTGTAAATCTGCCTCCTGGCATTATTTATGAGAACTGACTGGACAGTTATGAACATAAACATATCTGCACAAGGCTGTTTATTATAAAATTTATAGCTTATAATACCAAATGTGGAAACCCTATACTTCCTAATATATTGGGATTGGTCAAATAAATTAAGTTACATTCAAAATACGGAAGAATGTTTCCATTAAGTGAAGAAAGGTTAAGTAATGCACACTGTGGTAATAACTTGTGAATAGTTGAGACAGGAGTCAACCCAAGTGGCTTAACTTTGGATTCCATGCTTTTAGCATCCATACTAACTTCTTCTATATGCATGAATATAGAAATATTTTATGATAAATTGTTAACTGTAAAAGCAGATGATAAAACAGTATGATTTGTACAAACTTATTTATACAAACTACATACTTATGTACTATTAACAAATACATGCATTTTTATGCATGCATAGAATGAAAATTTATCTATATATTCTATTTCTTAAAAATCTATGCATAGGGTGCCTGGATGGCTCAGTTGTTAAGCATCTGCCTTCGGCTCAGGTCATGAACCCAGAGTCCTGGGATGGAGCCCTGCATCGGGCTCCCTGCTGAGCTGGAAGCCTGCTTCTCCCTCTCCCACTCCCCCTGCTTGTATTCCCTCTCTCTTTATCTCTCTGTCAAATAAATAAATAAAATCTTAAAAAAATAAAAAATAAAATAAGATCTATGCATAAATTTTGAAGTTCTGTTGAAGTATTAAATTTTACTTTGAAAATTAATATGTTAGAGTCACATTTTTCTTTATTTATTTGTACTTGCATAAACTTGTAAGAAGGAATATGTTCAAATACTGTTTTAAGTAAGAAAATATATAGGTTTTTTTTTACTGAGTTATTTTATAAAAGCATCAGTAACATAATAATTTGTGTAATTAAAAGAAAATTGGTGACTTCAACTTTCCAAGAAGTATAGTTTAGGTTAACAAACACCATTTTTGAGAAACATTTTAGGGGCGCCTGGGTGGCTCAGTCGTTAAGCGTCTGCCTTCGGCTCAGGTCATGATCCTGGGGTCCTGGGATCGAGCCCCACACAGGCTCCCTGCTCCGTGGGAAGCCTGCTTCTCTCTCTCTCCCACTCCCCCTGCTTGTGTTCCCTCTCTTGCTCTGTCTCTCTCTGTCAAATAAATAAATAAAATCTTTAAAAAAAAAGAAACATTTTAGAAATAAAAATGACAGTCTCAAGTTTACAAGTTAATATTTGAGATAATTATTAAAAGTAATCTTGAGTATTTACATGAAGTTACTTTATCTTATTAGAGGGCCACTTAACAAAATTTACTTTATGATAAGAGGTTACTATAAGATAGAATAACAATGAAATTTGTGGTTAACTGGTATTTAAGTATTCTCAAAATATATCCCATCTCTTTCTAAATGAAGGATGATACCAACATTGTGTATTATTATCTCCAAAGAACTTGTATCAATAATTCCTTTGCTGAAAGTTTCTCTTTAAAGAAATTTGTAAGTAAAGGGGTGCCTGGGTGGCTCAGTTGGTTAAGCATCTGCCTTCAGCTCAGGTCATGATCCCAGGGTTCTGAGATTGAGCCCTGTGTCAGGCTCCCTGCTCAGAAGGGAGTCTGCTTCTCCCTCTCCTTCTGCCTGCTGCTCTGCCTACTTGTGCTCTCTCTCTGTCAAATAAATAAATGAAATCTTAAAAAAAAATTTTGTAAGTAAAATACATTTCTAAAAATGTTAGTCTCACCAAGCCCTCTTCAACAGTCTTTGGTGTGAAGTGGTTTTATATCTTTTAGTTTCCTCTTTATATATTTTAGACCTAATTTGATAACATTTTTCAAAATAGCTGACATACAGAACTGAACACAGTGCTACAAAGTTCTTTTTGTGTATTTCCATAAAATCTTGTTATAAAACTGTAGTATTTAAATGTTTACAGGTCGACCTTCCCCATGAGAATGAGAACCTGACAAGCAAGTGCTTTGCTCTAGTCCTCATTGTGGAAGAAACTTAGTGCACAGTTTATAAATATTTTATGAACTAATCATGAAATAAATGACACATTTTAATATCAGTCATTACTTTGTTCCTGTGTGTTATTTTTCATTAGATTGGGAAAACAATGTCTTTCAGCCAGAAAATGTGAGATACATTCTGACATTATTTATGATATCCCTCCTTTATTACTCACCAAAATACCTGAAACCATTTCTTTCCTACCTGAGTTCTTATTTTATCACATAGGCATGCTTTCATTGCCCCATACCTTTGCTAATTCACTGCTTGTCGATTACATACATTATTTTGAAAAATGTCCTTTTTGTAATCACTGTTCACAATCTGTAACATTTCCATGATACCCATTTATTCATAATCACTTCCCTATGTTAGAATTTCTGGAACACTTTGTTTCTTAATTTGAAACAGTGTTATACAAATCATCTTAGGCAAAACAACAAACAGAAACAAAAGCGTCCTCTTATTTGTGTCAACATCCCCACGATATCACTTCTGAGAAATACTTTCTTGCTTATGTTTATTTAGTTGCCTTCCTAATTATCTATTTCATAATTGTAATGGAGCATTAGTCCCCTTCCTTTCCAAATATAAATTTGATTAAGTTGGCAATTTTACTGACATATATTTGATTTGGTTTGATTTGGTTTTCTCATGAGGTGAAATTTTTTGGTAAGGAAACAACAAAATTCTAGTTTCTGATATCTAGCTGTTCAATTCCCATGTTTTCTATTTTTGCCAAAATGCAAAATGTTTCAGCTGTCAGAAAAATTGTAAATATTACCCCAAGTAATTATTTTCCTGTCTTAAATTTCAAAATCATTGAAGGTATATTCATATAAGACTCACAGAATTCCCACTATGTTTGATGGTTCCTTTGACAAGACAATTTTCTACATAGAACACTTTTATCTGGTATAGCAGTGAGTCTTCAAGGTCTATTATGATTTTCTTTTATTGATCTAGTAATGGCATTCTTTCCATATGATAATACTATTGATTCTTTGTAGAATTTAAAAAAAAACACTGGATATATTCAGAAAGTAAACAATAAAACTCAAAAATGAAAACCAATGGTCTCCTATTCATTTGCTAATATTAGCTAGTTTTTAGATTTCCAATCTATCAACTGTGTCCCTTGAGAACAGGTTCTGCAATGTTCCAAAAGAATATGAAATAAGCATTCTTCCAGTGTTTTCCCTAAGTAGATCTGCATCCATTTACCAACATAAATATACAATGGGGAAAATCATGAAGGCTCTTGGATACAGGTGCGATCTGAAACTGGTGATAGGGGATGTGAAATGCCATCATGGTCTCTCAGTCAGATTAGAGTCATAAAGAACCCCTAATAAATGAAATCTTGACCTAAGTCCATCTCACAGTCATTCCAGTGAGTGCACAGACATAACTGTGATACTGTAATTTATTTTTAAAAAATTTTATAAGATTTTATTTATTTATTTTAGAGAGAGAGAGAGCATGCATGCACAAGTGGGGGAGGAGCAGAGGGAGAGGGACAGAGAGAGAATCTCAAGCATCCACACTGAGCACGGAGCCCAGCTTGGGGCTCGATTTCATGACCCTGAGATCATCACCTGAGTTGAAATCAAGAGTCTGATGCTTAACCAACTGAGCCACCCAACCTCCCTGTGATATTGTGATTTATAGTAAGAAATATATATTTGGTCTTCATCCCTATTTCTGGCTCCTAAAACCCTTGGAATTTCCTAGGTGAAGAGAGCCATAAAGGAGTCTCTTGTTATGTTAATGAAGTGACTTTTGGAACACATCTAAGGAGCAGCTCATCACCAGAGGAATGGAACCCTGTGATCAGCGGGTTCAAACTTTCTGTCCCATCCTCTGACCTCCAGGGAGGGGGAGAGGGACTGGAGTTTTAGCTCAATCACTAGTGGCCAGCAATTTAATCAAAAACCTCTATAAAAACCCCAAAGGATGGGGTTTGAAGAGCTTCTGGGATGGTGAATGTGTGGAGATTTGGGAAGACTGGTGCTCAGAAAGGGTATGGAAGCTTTGTGCCCTTTCCCCATACCTCACCCTATGTACTTCTTCATCTGGCTCTTGATTTTTAAGTATTCTTTAATACCCTTTGTAAATCAGTAATCTAGTGAATAAATAGGTTTCCTAAGTTCTGTGAGTTGGTCTAGAAAATTAATTGAACCCAAGAAGCGGGTTATGGGAACCTCTAATCTGTAAGTGGTTGTTGGTCAGAAGCACAGGGAACAACCTGGCCTTGCAATTGGCATCTGAAGTGCGTGTGTGTGTGTATGTGTGTGTGTGTGTGTGTGTGTGTATATGTTGCAGGGGTGAGGGAAGGGGAGCAGTCTCACAAGACTCAACCCTTGGTCTGTGGAATCTGACACTATTCCCAAGTAGACAGTGTCAAAAGTGAGTTGAATTGTAGGACATTCAGCTGGTGTCCAGAGCTTTACTTGTTGTTTGGGAGGAACCCCAACCCCGCCAAATCAGAATCTTGTCATCACAACTACTTCCACTACTCTTAGGTTATCCTTTGATTTGAGAACAAAATTAGAATAATTATATCAAAGAGCTGGCAGAACATTTGCACAGTTCCCCTAATTTATAGTAGAAAGGAATAAGGGGCAACTCTTGAAACAGCCCCCCTCCAACCCCTACCCTTCCATATCAGTCAAGGCACTAAACCAGAAGTCATGCTATGTATCCTTGGTGAAAAGGCAGACTATGAACTCCTTAAATACTTAAAGGAGATGCAATTTCTTGTCCAATTATATCTGCTTTCGTTCATTTGTATGTTCTCCCCCTTTTTTTGCAGGGGAAGGTGGAGTATGATAGATTATTCTGTGTCGAGGCCGCTTTTAAACAACCCACTTGAGCAATGGAAACCTGAGTCAGGTAGAAGAGCCAGCCCAACTCCCTCGCTGAATATGAACAGGCCCATTAGGCGACCCACCTCAAAATATCCATAAGCCCTAGGTGACCAGTAGGTTACCCAGACACAGGTACCAAAAAGGGCTAATTCCATTCATTCCTATACCTCCTCACCTTCTCCCTTAACTATAGCCCCCTACCACGGTCTCGTGGCAAACAGTCTCTCCCTTGCTGTCCTACATGCCGCTCCCTTGCAAAGTATTCAACAAACTTCTATCTCCTTTGTTCAGCCTTGGGTGAAATCTTTCATGGCTTGCTCCACTTGCCTCTACCTGATCCAGTTGCCCCAAATCTGGTGGCCCCCACCTCCCCTCTGATCAGGAGACTGACACATTCTACATTATCTTAAATTTAACCAAGTGACAGGCTCAATT
The DNA here is from genome assembly GCF_011800145.1 of Mirounga leonina. Taxonomy (NCBI): domain Eukaryota; kingdom Metazoa; phylum Chordata; class Mammalia; order Carnivora; family Phocidae; genus Mirounga; species Mirounga leonina. Next base: position 26,875,692 of record NW_023270316.1, on the reverse strand, counting down.
CCATTTGTTTTGCCAGATGTGGCATCTTTATTGGAACAGATCCACACAGCCCCTGGCAACTGTTATGCAGCTATTAATCTAGTGAATGCATTCTTTTCAAACCCCATTAGTAAAAAGGATCAAAATCAACTTGCTTTTATGTGGGGTGGACAGTAGTGCTTTATCAATTTCTTCTTTAGCAATGCTTCTTCAGGTCATTGTTAACCTTGATCATCTTGACATGAAAATCATCATGCTGAGACTATACAGTCTGTCACCCAGATACAGCTACACAGACAGAATATTGGAATGGCCTATGAAAGGCCAAGCTAAATTACCAGTTTAGGGAAGGAACCATGCACTATTGAAGCACTTTCCACCAGGATCTAGTATATGCTTTGACCAAATGGCCAGTGGTTACAGTGTCCCTAGTATCTAGAATAGCCAAGTCTGGAAACACAGAAGTAAATGCAGGATTGGCCACTTTCATTCATTGCCAGTGACCCACTTGCCAATTTTGTGCTTCTTTTCCCTGCATTATTAGGCCTTATCTTATCAGAGATTTTAATTTTTGAGTTTGGAGTAAGGGTCACATTACCAGGAACACAAGAAGAATTCCAAAGAACTGAATTATATGACTATTACCTAGACACTTTTGACTTCTTACCCTGGTGGATCAGAAGGATCTACCATGGAAAGAAGTTATTATACTGATAATTGACAACTGACAAGGGGAAATTCATACTAATTATCATGAGAGGCTAAGAATACTGATACACAATGGGGTTAAGGAGGAGTATGCCTACAATCTATGGAGTTTACTGTGTGAAGACTTGGTTTTCAATCCCAGTAGTAACTGCAAATGGGCAACTGCAGAAAATGGGATCTAAGAAAGATAAGACAGTTAAGGGTCTGGTTTGCTCCCATCAGGCAAATAATCCAGACCAACTGAAGTGTTGAACAAGGGAAAAAGAGATCTAGGATGGATGATTGAGGAAGAAAATGATGGAGTGCCAATTATGGACTTGGGATTGGCTACCACAGTGGGAACCATAGCTCACTGATAGAGACTGAGACAAATGGATTTGTATTTTGCCTCTCAAGAAGGTAGTGAAAATGTGTGGTTTTCACCAAAAGAGATCCATATGATAGAATGGGTGCTGGGTATTAGAAGGCATGAAGGTTGATTCCTATTGCCAGTTTAAACCAAATGAGCAACTTTTATGTACCACCAGAGATCGTCTCGGAACTGGAACACTTGGCAAATTGTGTCATCCTAGCTGCCATGGAGAATGACCTCATGTGTGCACAACCATCAGTACCACGTCTCTTGCCCATGTTGCACACACTTATGTTACGATGTTAGGTTTTCTCTTTGACACAGCCTTAAGATACCATAGGACTTACATTGTGCTCATGCATTTGCAACCAGAAGTGCAGGGAAGTTATCTCATAGAGAAAAATATTTGATCAGTGTAACACTAGAGTCACAAGATAAATTATTTATCTTTTCCCTCACGTGGAAAGAATGTCCAGAAATTAACATGGCTTCCCAGAGAAAGTTTCTGAGATGTTTAGTTATAAGTTATATAGGTTCAAAATTGGTAGCCAGCTCAATATGTACCTCCAAAATTGTTTCCCTTCTTTCTCAGTTTTACTACCTCTTTCAATCAATCAATACTGCATTCTTGGGTTCTGTATCTCTTTATAAAGTATTAACTTATATAAGATTTTCCTCAGACTGTATTTTCTAGGGCACCCATTCTAAGACAAACATGTGCATCAGTGGACCAGTTCTCTTTTTGAGTAAATATCCATCTCATACACATTTTCCAGATTTTGTAGATCATTCCTCTGTGCCTCCATTCCCCCTTTTTAAGCAATTAAGAGTGCCTTGAACTCTATCTTGATTGTCATAATTCTATTCTTGGAGGCCTTAAATGATTCCTTTTTTGATCTCTTACATTATTCTTTCAAAATATTTTTCAGGATTTATTGAAAATTTTATAAATTGTGTTGATATCCTATTTTTCTCTCTATATTTTGAGTTTACCTAACCTTAGGATTATATCTATATCTTCTTTCTGGTATTCATCATACCTATTAACAGTCTCAAAAAAGTATAGTGTGAATGTTTATTTTGGTGCTAATTTGTTTTCTTCTAGGTAGTTCCCCCCCGCCCAACCCTTTCTACATCATTCCAATATGGTAGCAAGTCCTCTGATCCTCTCGTACCTCAGAGGATATTGATTAATGTTTAACAAGTTTTAAAGCTTTCTTTTCCTGTCCTTTTCTCCTTTAATTCTCATTTTCTGGGACATTATCCACAAAATAAGAGAGTTTTGTTTTGTTTTTTCCTTAGAACATCTTTTAGAATAGCAAGAAAGATGATAGACTTCTATCTTACCTCTTTTTTTTGGAAAGATTATTGAGATCAGATAGGCTTGTGATATCATTGACTCATGCCCTGTTTTATATTCATATCCTAAGGAGGTAGCAAGGCCTCAGAGGGGATGGTGCATAATGCATCCAGTTAGATTGGACATTAAGCTTCAGGGATAATAGGATCAGTCTAAAATTTTGGGCATAATTGTCCCACTGAAGCACTACTTTCCAAATTATTGCATAGGCCCCAGGGAGGACAAAGGAGTTCTAATAGTAACACTGGGCTTTCCAGCAAGCATGAAAGATTATAGTTCAAAGTGAAGTTTATTAAATAAAAATTAGAATTTGACATTTGTCTCCCAGCTTATAGAGTAAGAGTCATGCCCATAAGACTCAAAAGAGGCAATGAATTGATTGGTCATACATCCCATGTATCATCATGAACAGTCGTTCTCCCTTTGTCTCCTCCCCACAGGCTATTCTTCTTAGCAGCTTCAACTAAGTTATTTGTTTGCTGTAAGACTCTGAATAATATGGAATCTTTTTAGACTGCCTCTTTTAAGCACCAAGTACTTCTTTCTCCCTTAAAATGTGCATTTACTTTTACCCTTTCATTTCCTATTATCTTTTTATCTAGATAGGTCATGTAAGTCTATTGCTATAGTTTTAAATCAAACCTTGATTCGTAAGACCACTTTCCATCCTTCATATCCCGTCACTAGCACCTTAAAAATCAATCAAAAGCCATAATGTGTTTTTTCCCATATTTATCATTTCTCTTTATCAGTTATTTAATTCTGCAAATCTCTTATTTCCACAGAAGTATAACAACTTCTTACAGCACATGAAGCCATATGGCTAATGTGGACACAGGGAGTACTTTCTATCTATCAGCATTTCCAATATTTCTTTCAAAATAACACACCAAACTATTTTTAGATATTTAGTTTTTTTAATAAATTGTTTGGAAGTAGGCAGATTTTTTAAAGGCAGAATATATAATTATCTCTGGAATTTATACAAGTATTTAATATTCCAATTTGAAATTGCAGGAAATAAAAAGAAAGTGCCTTTTCTGAGATTGAAAATTTGAAGTCTAGACAATTTTAAGTTTGTAGTATGTATATGGGAACAATATAATGCCAAAGTCCTGACAGTTTTATTTCTTAGCAATTTTAATTCTTTTTAAAATGGTAAAGTATTGGGGCGCCTGGGTGGCTCAGTTGGTTAAACAACTGCCTTCGGCTCAGGTCATGATCTGGAGTCCTGGGATCGAGTCCCGCATCGGGCTCCCTGCTCAGCAGGGAGTCTGCTTCTCCCTCTGACCCTCCCCCCTCTCATGCTCTCTCTATCTCATTCTCTCTCTCAAATAAATAAATAAAATCTTTAAAAAAATGGTAAAGTATTATTTTGAGCTCTCTTTTGGGTTTGGTTAATCTGAATCCATCCATGTTGAAAAATTTTTAAGTTGTTGTGAACTCAGGCTGTGAGAATAAAGGCAAGTGTCTGGAGCTGTACTATTTTTTAGATGTCATCATTGGGAAAAATTAAAACTAGCTTCCTATAAACAACTGCATTAGTTATCTCTTTCTGCATAATATATTACCCTAAAACTTAGAAGCATAAAGCAATGACCATTTGTTATATTATAGTTTCTGTGTATCAGGGATCTGGGCAAAGCTTAGCAAAATGTCTCTAGCTCAAATTCTCATGTACCTGTGCTCAAACTGACAACGAGGGCTATAACTTCGGCTGAAGGCAGGACTAGAAGAGGCTCTAACTCCAGGGCCCACTCACATGGCTGTTCACAGTATTTAGTCCTTGTGAGCTGTTAGACTGAGTGCCCCTTTCTTCATTGACTATTACAAGCTTCCTCTGGTCCTTACTATATGGGCCTATCAATAAGGCAAAATATGGCAGCTGGCTTTCCTTCGAGAAAGTGTGTAAGAGAAACCATGGGAACTAAGATGGATTGTATAGTCTTTGTGTAACTTAATCTTAGTAGGGACATTACAAACTTTTGCTATCTTCCATTCATTAGAAGTATTAATAAATCCAACACATATTCAAGGGGAAAGGATTACACAGAGCTAGGTAAATACGATGAGGCAGAGATCATTGGAGGCCTTAGAGATGCCTACCACACAACTGTTAAAATTGTCTTTTGCTCAACTGTTGTAGATATAATGCAAAACCACAAATAATATCTTAAAGCAGGAGAGGTACATAGATTGTTTTATGATATGGTACTGTTTAACATCCAAAAAAAAACATTTTCTCAACGACAGATTCTTGACATCTTGTGGGGGTTTGGGGCTTGGGGGAATACTAGTGATGGAAATGTAAGTATTGGAAATATTAGAAATTTATAAAAAATTCTGAAATAAAATGTGGGAGTTGTGAAAAGTCAGTCACAGTTATATTTCACTCAACCACTTTTATTAAGAGAGATTAAATGAACACCTACTACTGCCATATTCAGGTATGTGGAATTCTATAGTTTGTGACGTACAGACTCTAGCAAAAGAATACCTTTACCTCTATCATTCTTTTTACCTTTGGAAAAATGTTATCTTCTGCTAATTAATCAGTGAAATATAGCTCCGTGGGACTATAAAGGATTTGGGGAACATTCCTAGTTTTAACAAATTGCATCACAAATTTCACACAAGAGGTTTTGCCGAATTTTGTTGAGTGAGTTATGAAAGGAACGCTCGATAGAGTTTATTAGTATGGCCTTCCAATATTTCAATTTATCTCAACACAATTCTCATGTAAAACAATTGTTACAAATGTGTTTTTTCATGTGATGAGATGCCGTCATATTCAGCTTTTAGAAAAATCTTTTTTTCTCACCTTGCTGTAGTCACACAGTTATTTATTCTGTGGAAAATTTGGGACTGGATCCTGATTGTGAATGATAATTTGAACAAAAAATTGGCTAAATAAATATACTTTTTTCTCAACCATGACACAGCTGCCAACTATTTTAAATGAATGTTTATAAATTTAGAATCTTACAAACATATTTTTAAACTATTATTATACTCACTGTATTATAAGAGCATACATTGGCATGTAGGCAAGAATACTGCAGGCGAATTCTCTCTGGACTGAAGTGTCTGGTGCCTGTCTAATGCTAGTGGGCACTTGCTCTGTGCCCAGGATCTCCAAGTTCTGTAATTTTTCTGTGCAAATGAGCCATGGTGAATTACACAGCTTCAATGCTTTGGTAGCCCCTTATTGTCTGCAGTCATACAGTCATAAACAGTCCCTCAAAATATGCTTGGATATCTTCACTGAGGGCCAAAGAACATGTGTTCTTGCATTTACTTATCAGTGTTGATAGAATGGAATTTTAACAAATATTGACAATACTGGGGCTTTTGGAGATTTGATTCTAATGTTTTTCCACAAAGAGTTTATTTTCTTTATTTAAATACTATACAATTTATTTAGGACTAACATAAATTTATAAGAGAAGATAATAGGATATTTTAATATGAAATAATGAACTATAATACATTTGTTGACAGGAAACTTTTTTCAGTAATGTTTACATTGCCTAATCAAGGAGATATCATTTTATTTTATTTTTTAAGATTTTATTTTATTTATTTGACAGAGAGAGAGAGAGAAACAGCTAGAGAGGGAACACAAGCAGGGGGAGTGGGAGAGGGAGAAGCAGGCTTCCATAGGGGCAGGGAGCCCAATGCGGGGCTCGATCCCTGGGATCATAACCTGAGCTGAAGGCAGACGCTTAACGACTGAGCCACCCAGGCGCCCCAAGGAGGTATCATTTTAATCACATGCTGCCACCATTTGGTTTATGGAGAAAGAAGCATTGAAGATCCAGCTGTTGTCCTCAGGTTAACTTAATGTTATGATGTAAACACTAAATTATTTGTTTCCCATACTCATTGTCCAACCATTCATCATTTCTCCCCACAATCCACCTTCAAGCCCATTTATGTTCAAGATTTCACATGTCACTTGAGTTTCAAATTTGTCATCTTTCAGTGAACTCTTAATATATTTCATGAAAGAAGTGAGAAACATGACCCATTATTGGTAAAATTTCAAAACAATAGAAAAATAAAACCAATTCAAGTACAAAAACATTGCTGCTAATGTTCTCTGAAATAAAAACTTTGCAATCATAACCACAACTGGTTTGCATGTCATATGCACTGTTTTATTCACCATCCCTAGCATTATTCATGGCAGCTAGAAGTCACTTATAGATTTTGAATTTAAATTGCTGGGCATAAACACCTCACTCAAAGTACTACACAGGCCCTTTGAAGAAGCTAAGGTTACTGTTGCGAATCTAAACAAATGAGACCAGACTCAGGAGTGCTCTGGCAGTTTGTTTTCAACATTCCTTGAGGATGTGATGGCTGCTTGTCCTCTTCACTACAAATGACACAAAACTTTCAGATTTTCTTCCTCCCCATTCCTAGATAATCATAAGAAATATTCTCTGGTCTCCTGTCAGGATAAAAGGTCAAAACATCTCAGTGTTTACTTTTTAATGTGTGTTACCTACCAGAATATTTGCATTTCAAAATGATATTAAGTGATGTTAAGGAAGTATCTTTATAGGGGTGCCTGGGTGGCTCAGTCAAGTGCCTTCAGCTCAGGTTATGATTCCGGGGTCTTGGGATCAAGCTTCTCCTCTGGCCCCCTGCTCAGTGAGAAGCCTATTTCTCCCTCTCCCTCTCCCTCCCCCTCTGCTGCTCCTCCTGCTTGTGTGCACTCTTTCTCTCTCTCTCAAATAAATAAAATCTTTTTTAAAAAAAGAAAAGAGAAGAAAAGATCTTTACAAAAAAGAACTTTGTCTTCTAATGGTAGACATTCAAAACTATGATATATGGCTTGGGAGAGGTACCACTCAAATTATATTACAAACCACTACTATAATAATGAGCACTACTATATTTCTTACTTTTACACTGTCTATTTTACATGCACATAAGGAGAATGAAGCAATTTAACAAAAACAGACAAGGTTTTGAAGTAGCTTTCACTTTTTTATTTAATTTTATTATTATTTTATTTTTAGAGAGGAGTGTGGGGAGAGGCAGAGGCAAAGGGAGAGATAGAATGCCAGGCAGGTTCCATTCCCAGCATGGAGCCCAATGCAGGGCTCGATCTCATAACTCTGAGATCATGACCCGAGCTGAAATCAAGAGTCAGATGCTTAACTGACTGAGCCACCCAGGCGCCCCCGAAGTAGCTTTTAACGCATTTCTAAAAACCAATCTGCACTCTGACAAGTCAAAATCCAATTTTTGCATTATAATTCAGTTTCATCCATTGTTAGTAAGAACCTGGTTTCTGGGTTTGGATTCTGCCCTGGGGTTTGCTATTCTCAAAGCTTGGGCAGGTTGCCTTTGCTTCCTTCCATTGCTGCCAAATAGACTCCACTTGTTTCTTTTCCCCCAGAGAGAAACATAAACTCCCTAAGATTCTTGTTCTATCTTAGCTTTTCCAAGAGTAAGAATCTACCCAGGTTTATACTTTTGTTTTTTTTAATGATTTTATTTATTTATTTGAGAGAGAGAGAGAGAGAGAGAGAAAACAGACTCCCCGCTGAGCAGAAAGCCCAACACAGAGCTCGATCCCACAACTCCGAGATCATAACCTGAACCAAAGGCAGATGCTTACCCCACTGAGCCACCCAGGCATCCCTGGTTTATAATTTTGAATGATATTCCAGTGATATTCATTTGTCTACCAGCTATCCCTCAAGATTCCTCTTGAAATGGTGTGGTTGGGGAGCCATGTGCTAAAGGATTGCTATATTTTACTGCTGGGAAAGGTCATCCCAGTCTTCTCCCCAAAGTATCATTGGAAAGAGATGTCAGTTATCCATGCAGAAGCTGTGGACACTCAAGTCAGTCCTCTCTGGATCACACAAGGATGCCCACGAACTATATATTATCTTACAGACTTTCTCCTTAAAACGTATGGTCATCAACAAATACTTTCCTGGCTTTGGATCTGCATGTTAGAATCTATTTGAGGCCATGTGCTATACATGTCTATTTTTTAAAACAGACAATCCACCTAGGTCCTTAGCATCTGATATTTCACTAAATCATGTGAAAATTCTGCACAGTAAGATACATATATATTTTATGATATCTTAAATTTTTAAATATTTATAATTTTAAAATTTTCTGTAACAGAAAAGTATGTGATAAATAACTGATGTCCCCCCAAAAAGATGGGAAGTGGGTGAGTTGTGTAAAGGCAGGCACTTTGGAGTTAGACAGAATTTGTTAAAATACAGCTCACTTTGGACCAGTTATATAAACCACCTGAGTTTTATAAATCAGCATAATTATTCCTTACTTAGAGAGTTATTAAAGAAGCTGATGCATGTAAAAAATAAGCATAGTAGAAGAGTCTTTTTAGGAATCAACATGTTTATCCATTTTTACTTTCACTTCCCTAGATTATTTCCATGATAATTTCACTGGTTAGGCTGACTGACCTTGGGTAGGTAGGGTGGACTGTTTTAATCATTAATAAACACATTTCAGAAGACAGCATTCAGAAGGGATGATCAGCTAGCCAGATACTTTAAACTTTAGTGCTTATTTTCCTGAGGAAGATTTCTCTTCCTCTACCTCCCTCTCTCTCCTACTAGATTAAATAGAAAACCACCAAAATTGTTTTCATTTTTGGTTTCCTCTTTCACGTCTTAAGAAATAACTTCCTATTCTACCCACATCAAACACTGACATTTGGGATGCTGAAACCATTACCCGTCACTCTTTTAGTTCTCCCACACATTCTGAAACCGTCCAGATCCATTTACTTGTTAAGTAACAGATGCTTCCTATATCCTCCCCCTAAGTCTCTCCCCTCCTGGCTTTTATATGATCTCTTCTTCTCTGAGGAAGAAAGCAGAACTTCTAGACAGACCATGGAAAATCTCTGCACATCTGTTCCGGCCTGTTTTCTTACTTGGTAAATAACCTTTTGGAAGATCTATACTATAGCTTGCAAAAAGTGTGACATTCTGGTAGACAGGCTTTATTTTAGTTATTGACAACTTCACATGTGTAAAAAAAAGGAATTTAAAAATGTAAATGTAAATTGCCAGAAGATCATGTTTTTCAAAGAGAAGTATCTCCTACTGATCTAAAAAATCTATCCTTGTTTAGGTAACACTTCCACTAAATCCTGCATGTAAGAAACTTATTCTCATAATTTTACTTTGGAAACATGTTTCCCACAATTAAAATATCCCAGATCACTGTGTTTAATTCTTCTGAGAGTTTGGGTTAACATTCTTTTATTACAAACAAAACACAAACACAAAAACTTAGCTATTAGGTTTAACGGAAGACCAATCTAATTCCATTTCTTTTCACATTCTGACTTCTGGCACTTTAATTGTCTTTATAAAAAGTTAAGGAATAACAATATTCATCATTATTACTGATCTGTAGTGATTCACATATACTTAGATGTAACATTTTAAAGCACTTCTTGAATTAACTATCTTAATTTACAATAGTGAGGCAAGAAAGAATATCTAATACTCCTGAAAACATATTTGGAAGGTGCCCTCAGTGCTATTATAAATGCTCTATGTATCTCCTTAGTATTTTCTAAGCATGAAGTACATTTAATGTTGCCTATTCTGTAAAGCCATCTAGAAAACACTTAAAAAGGATAATCTGCTATGCAATGAAATGAATGATATGGAGACATAATAGAAAGTTTGACGTGGAGATCATATATCTCACTTTAGCAGTTAACAATATTTGTGAATTTACTGCAGGAAAAATTCATCCTAACTCATGCATCCACTTATTAGTAATAAAGTCTGTGTGTTACATGACTACTATACATGTCAAACTAGTAAATCTGATGTATCAGCATGGAAATGTCTTTGCATTACTGAATCTGGGGGAATAAGGATGTGATTCATAAAGTATCACTTCATCAAGAGGACACTCACTTTCCATCAAAGGCAAGACTACTGTAGTCCTACCTGTTAGGAAAGAGTTCAGATATTCTACAGGAAACAGTTGGCTTTTTTTATTTTTTTTTTCTGACCTTTTTTAAATTATTAGATAAATAAGACACTTTTGACTTTTAAAGAGTTATAATTAGGGGTTCAAACATAAACTTTGATATGCTTTTTGGAGATAGGTTTTTCAGAACACTTTCTACAATTCATGATACATTTTTTTTTTTTGAGAGACAGAGAGTGAGTCCAAGCATGGGGGTGGTGGGTGGGGTGGAGTGGCAGAGGGAGAGGGAGAGAATCTCAAGCAGACTCCCCATTGAGTGTGGAGCCCAACATGGTGCTCAATCTCACAACCCTGAGATCGTGACCTGAGGTGAAACCAAGAGTCAGACACTCAACCGACTGAGCCACCCAGGCATTTCAATCCATGATAGTTTTTAAGAGGGTCATATTCTAATAGAATATGCTGATAAACATAATGCACATTTACTGAGCAAATTTAATTAAAATGAAAATACAAATAATTATTTATTTGTAGCCTGAAATAAAACTGGTACATGCAGTTTCTCTATTATATTATTAGCAAATTTCTAGGTTTCTATTAGCAGTAAGTCATTGTGGTTTATTAAGAAAATAAATGTCTTAGCCCACATTAGTTGTTCAAGAAAACATCACTGGAAGGATGGATGGATGAATAAGTCATTGGATGAATGGATCACTGGATGGATGGACTGCTCAACAGAAAGATGGGGGGGACACCCGGGTGGCTCAGTCAGTTAAGTGTCTGAGTCTTGATCTCAGCTCAGGTCTTGAACTCAGGGTCATGAGTTCAAGCCCCATGCTGTACTCCATGTTGGGCATGGAGCCTACTTGAAGAGAAGAGAAGAGAAGAGAAGAGAAGAGAAGAGAAGAGAAGAGA
>NW_023270316.1:26861210-26864406 GCF_011800145.1 Mirounga leonina | reverse complement strand
GAAGAGAAGAGAAGAGAAGAGAAGAGAAGAGAAGAGAAGAGAAGAGAAGAGAAGAGAAAAGAAAAGAAAAGGAAAGGAAAGAGGAGTGGAATAACTTATTGGGTTTTAGTAAAAAACTAATGAAAGAAATACTCAAGGTTTTTTTTTTTAAGTCTAGGAATCCAGAAGACAATTTTTCCTAATAATGTGTGAATTTATGCTTTCTACTATTAGTGTAAAATTAATCAAGAATATTTGCTATCCCACAAAATTTTCACTTGTGTAATTAATGGCTTTGTCACAAACAAAAAACACTTGGGCAAGAAACAGGTTATGATGACAAATCTCAATCTATCGAGCCTTTCTGTTTGGTCATCCTAAAAATTGGTCTGACTTAATTTGAATTCTCTCAAAATAGTCTTGAGACAAGGATTCCTATATAAGGGGTTTTTTGGAATGTGATCCCAGAAAATGTCAGTACAAAAGAGGAGAACTGAGAAAAGGAAAAGGCAACGTTTAATGTTGCCTGAAGGGCAGTGTTCTAATAAGTTTTCTCTCTGGACAACTAGAGTTTAATCTTGCTGTGAATTTTGCTACCAGTATCAGGAACACAGTTTTCAGAAACAGACCACCAAAGAGCAGAGCAGCTTACAAATCAACCCACCAATCCTGTCATATGTCTATTGAGAGTTGTTTCTAGAAGAGAACACTCCTTCCTTAGCATGTCAGGCTTTCCACCTTTGTGGAGTAGACACACGTGCCAGAGAGAACCCTCATACAGTTGTCAGTTCTCTGAGTTACAATCTGTACTGGAATGCATAGAAATACTACATGATGTGGGGATGTTAGCAAGACATCTAAGTAAAATATTGAGCAAGAACAGGGTATGTTTGCTGCCCTCATTGGACTTATAGTCTAGTGGGCAAGATGAACAAAAACAGAATTTCCTAAGTACTACTTTACAACTGTGTTAAGTGCTAGGAAGAAGTACATGGTATTATGACAGCATATATGTTTTTAATAACTGAAAATTTGTGCTAGTGTTGATTAACCATCACATAAATAAAATGTTACACAAAACAGTAAAATGTTGTGAATTATCAAGATCATTCGTTGATTTTTCAAGTTTTCTTCTCCATAGCAAATAATTTTATTATTTTGTTTCTTGATTCTGTTAGAAGTAATGCTTTCCTTATTCTAATCAAGACATATTTATCTACACATTTATGACTGGTTGTGAAGCCTTATACAGGAACAGAGGTGACATAAGAAAGCCTGACAGAAAGTAAAAGGCTGGACATAGTTTTCATTTGCCAGAATTTGAATTCATTCCCCGAGCCATATACCTATCCATTAGGAAAAAGTGGAAGACTTATTGACTGAGGATGTTTCAGACCAACTTCTGGCCAACCATTTGGTTACTTCCAAGCTATGATAAGCCAAGTACAACTCCTAGGATTCTAGCCTTAAAAATACAACAAGAAAACAAAAACAAACAAACAAACAAACAAAAAAACAGAGAAAGAGAAAGACACATCAGAGGTTGCATTCTTTGGTGTAGATATATACCACAAAATTAGGCCAGGCAAACCACTAAACAACAAAAAGGAACAACAAAAAGAGATCAAGACTCTGTGATGGTGAATTTTGTGTTCAGAGTTGCTAGAATATAATATTGAAAATGTCCATTTTTCAACCAACAATTACAAAATATGCAAAGAAGACAGCATGACTCATTGGAAAGCAGTCAATAGAAACTGCCTTTGAAGGGACTACAAGGTTGGTCTTAGCAGAAAAAGCCTTCAGTGTAGCTAGTATATATATGTTCAAAGATCTAAAGGAAACCATATTTAAGAATTAGTCAGTTAGAAGGTAGATCAATAAAAATTAATCAAGTGAAGAAAAAAGACACAAGAATTTTTTTTTTTTAAATAAGTGTTAGAGAAAAAAAGGGGACATTTTGAATCACCCTGCACATGTCAACAAATCAAGAAGATAAAACAAGTATTAATCTATCACATCTAACAACAGATCCACAAAATAAATGAAGCAAAAACAAAATTTAAGCAAGAAACAGACAACTCAGCATTCCTAGTTGGAGATCTGAATACATCTTACTCAGTTTATACAACTGAAAAGATAATTAGTTAGCAAGAATATGGTAGACTCAAACTCCACCACTCTGACCTAAATGAAGTGACAGCAACCCTCTACCCAAGAATAACACAATACATAGGATTTTCAACAGTGCATCTACATTCTCCAAGACAGACCATGTATTCAAACACTCTATAATATGTTTAAAAGAACTGAGATCATTTAAAATGTTCTAAAAATTAAGGAATTTAGAAATTAAGAGCAAATAAACATGAGAAATCCATTAATGTGGGGAATAAACACACATGTTGACCAAATAAGAAATCACAAGAGAAATCAGAAAATATTTTGAGCTAATAAATAAAAGAAAAACAGACATATCCAAATTTATGGAATGTAGTTAAAGAAGCGCTTCCTGAAATTTTTATCTTCAAACATACACATATACACACACTTATTAAATAGAAAGAATGGTCTGAAATTAATTACATAAGTCCCCAGCTTAATAAACCAGGAAAAAAAGGGGAATCCAAACCCAAATTAAGCAGAAGAGGGAAAATATAAATATTAGAGTAGAAATCATTAATGTAGAAAAAAGAAAAACAATAGAGGAAATCACAAAACCAGAATATAAACTATATTCACAAACTTTTAGCTAGTCTGACCAAAAAAAAAGACACAAATTACAAAAATGAAGCCTCAAAGAGGGCATCACTATTGAAAGTACAGAAAGTAAAAGGATTATAGTGAATTCCTGTGAACAACTTTATGGCAAAAAATTATACAAATTATATAAAATGGAAAAAAAATTATATAAAATGGGAAAATGCTTATAAGACAAAATTTACCAAAGCTTCATCAAGAAAAAATATAAAATATTAATAGACCTATAACCAATAAGGAAATATAATTAATAAATATGAAACTTCTCACAAAGGAAAGCCCAGACTCAAATGGCCATACTGATTAATACCACCAACCATTTAAAGGAAAAAACAATTTTTTACAAATTACTAGAATAGAGATGAGTGAACATTTCCCAACTCCCTCTGTGAAGCCAGTATTACCCTGGTTAGATATAGATATAGATATAGATATAGATATAGATATAGATATAGAT
>NW_023270316.1:26843351-26861200 GCF_011800145.1 Mirounga leonina | reverse complement strand
TAGATATAGATATAGATATAGATATAGATATAGATATAGATATAGATATATAGATACACATATACATATGTATATATGAATATATACACATATATAATCTCTACCAAATATTAACAATATAAATACAATAAAATACTTTTTAAAAAGACTATATCCATGGCCAATTGGGATTTACTCCAGCAATAAAATGTTTATGTAACATTTTTGAAAATCAGTCTGTATCAGGTCCCATACTAGAGTGAGCTGAGTGCAGAGCCTAGCATGCTGACTTTAAAAAAGTACCCAATCTTTCATGACCCTGGAGCAATCTCAAAGTTTGTGCCCAAGTGCTTCACCTAATTTACCCCAGCCCAGGCTCTAATCATTATTTTATACTTTATTAATAGAATAAAAAACAAAACCATGTGATCATCCTGATAGATGTGAGAGAAGGACTGGAGAAAATCCAACACCACGTTAAAAAAAAAATTGTCAGCAATCTAGGAATCGAAGGAAACTTCCTCAACAATCCAACCTGAAAAAGGGCATCTATAAAAAATCCACAGCTAAAACCATACAGAAACAATTCTACTAGAATTGTAATGCAGTTTAGCAAGGCTATAGATCACAAGATCAATATATAAAAAGCAATCATAACTTTTTATACTGTCAACAATCAGAAATTAAAATTCAAAATAATACCATTTACAATAGCATTGCAAATATTAAATGTTTGAGGTGAATCTGACAGAAAGAGAACCAAGAACCTGTACACTAAAGCTAGGAAAAATTGAGAGAGTTTAAAAGATTAATATTAAGATATCAATTTTCCTCAAAATGACCTAAAGATTCAATGCAAAAGCATAGTGGGTTTTTTTGTTGTTATTAACAGGCTGATTTAAAAATTCATATGGAAATGCAAAAGAACTACAGTAGACAACATAACTTCATAAAAGAACAAAGTCAGATGACCAGCAGTATTTGATTTCCAATTTAATCTCCTAGCTTGGAATAGCAACTATAATTCTTTATATAATTTTTTTAGTGATTGCCCTAGAACATATATTTATAACTAATCAATATCCACTTTCAAATAACACTATACCATTTCATGAGTAATGCAGATACCTTATAATAGAGTATTCTCAATTCCTCCTTCTCATTCTTTAGAAGATTGCCATCATTAATTTCATTATGGGCTATAATCACCTAATAGATTTTTACCATTACTTGAAGAGTTATCTATTACATAAAAATAGGAAAAATAAAAGATTTTATTTGCCTTCATTTATTTCATATGTGACAATCTTCCTTTCTTACACAGATCTGTGTTTCTGACCTATGTACTTTTCCATCTCCCTAAAAAACTTTTAACATTTACTGCAGGATAGGTCTGGTGGTGATGAATTCCTTTAGATTTTGGTTGTCTGCAAAGGCTTTATTTCCCCTTCACATTTTTTAAATTTAAATTCAATTAGCCAACATATAGTATATCATTAGTCTCAGATGTAGTGTTCAACAATTTATCAGTTATATATAACACCCTGTGCTCATCACATCATGTGCCCTCCTTAATGCCCATCACCCAATTACCCCAATCCCCCGACCCAACTCACCTCCAGCAACCCTCAGTTTGTTTCCTATAGTTAAGAGTCTCTCATGGTTTCTCTCCTTCTTTGATGACTTCCCACCCCTTCACTTTAAAAAAATAATTTGGTATAGAAAGAATTTTAAGTTGGTGGGTTTTTTGGTGTTTGGGGTTTTTTGTTTGTTTTTAATTCCATATTTAAATATTTTACTTCACTCTCTCCTTGCTTGTATGGTTTCTAATAAAAAGTCTATTGCAATTCTTATCCATTTTCCTCTATAAGGAATGGTATTTTTATAAACTGGTTTCTTTCAAGATTTTTTTTGTAGCCACTGTTTTCTGCAGTTTGAATATGATATATTGCCTATCTATATATTTTTTGGATATTTATCCTGCTTCGTGTTCTCTGAGCTTCTTGGATCTATGGTTTGAATCTGCCATTTATTTTGAATATTCTCTGACATTATTATTCAAATATTTATTCTGCATATTTTTATCTTTCTTCTTCTGATACACCACTTATGTATGCTACATCTTAGAAATTATCCCATGGCTCTTGAATATACTCTTCCGCTTTATAGTCTTTTTTTCTCTTTGCATTTCAGATGAGGTGTTTCTATGGACATATTTTAAAGTTCACTAATTCTTTCCATAGTCATTTCAAGTCTACTGATGAGCTCATCAAAGACATTTTTTTTTATTTGTGTGAAAGCGTTTTTGGTTTCTTATGTTTCATTTGAGTTATTTTTTGGGGTTTCCATCTCTGCTTATAGTACCCATCTGCCCTGCTTGCTGTCTACCTTTTTTAATTACTATTCTAGCATATTAAGTCATAGTAATTTTAATTCCCTGTCTGGCAATTCCAACATCTGTGTCATAGCTGCATCTGGTTTGATGCTTGTTTTGTCTTCTTAAACTGTAGGTAATGGGTACCTACTTTTTTCTTGCCTTTTAAACATGCCTTATAATTATTGTTGAAAACTGGACATGTGAATTGACAAATAGCAAAATAAATATGATTTCAGTGTGAGATTCATGTTAATCTGGCAAGGAGTTGGGCCATGTTTAATATTTGCCAGAGTAATAGCTGTCAAAGCTTCAGATTTCCCAAGTGTCCTTCTTTTTGTCTCCCTGGTGGTCTTTGGGTTTTTCTAAAAACACCTCCCTAAATACACCCTGTGCCTTGCAGCTCTTTTAGCTTTAATTCAATGTTATTATGCTGGAGCCCTCTTGTTGTGATGGTAAACTGTAGGTAATGGGTAGCAATCTATAATCTTACTATTAAATCTCAAATCTCAGTGTTTTAGTAGAACTTTTTTCCTGGCTTGACCTTCACAAGTATTTCCAAGCCTTCCACCTCCCTCACCTTATTTGAAACAGTTTGGCTAAGTAGGCCTACAGTTGTAAAACTGTCCTCCCTCCAGGTGGGATAAGGCTCTGATAAAGTCTTTTTCCCAGCAGAGTAGGCCTTTGTTTTGCAGAATTATCTAGATGTATTTCAAAATGGTTACATTTCTCCTGCCTTGCCAGGAAAATGAGATTTTTCTTGTTTCTTCATTATTAAAATTTAGTGGGTTCCTGAGGGTGAAATCCACAAAATTATGGAGGCCCATCTACTACTGCAGCCCCCACCAGTTTGCCAATCTCATGCTAATCCACCCTCAGCCTCCAGCAAGTCACCAAAGTTACTATGTAAGTTGTCCTACCAGTTTATGGTTCCAGTAGCTTCTGCTCTAGGTAAGCATATCTCTGATGTGATTCTCTATACTTGCAGTTTCTCCAGAATTTGGAGTGGTCATGTGCCATGGGAATCACAAATCTCTGACAAGCCTAAGAAAGTCAATTTATTCAATTTATTCAACTTCTTTTCTTGGTGTAAGTCCAGGAGTGCTAATATCCAAGTTCTTTTCATGTTGTAGCTGAAACCTGAAGTTGCAGATGGATTTTTTATTCAAAAATAAATCAATGTTTTATTTTTCAGCTTTTTAAAAGATTTTAAGATGGAATGCTTTATAAATTTGCACGTCATCTTTGTGCAAGGGGCCATGTTTATCTTCTCTGTGTTGTTCCAATTTTAGTATACGGTAAAATGTATGTAGTATATGTAGCAACAACTTGCTTTGTATTTTATACAACTATGCTGTTTGGGTGAGCTGAGTTTAACAATCTACTTATAGTTGGTTTTATTTGAGAATAGATGAGGGGTCAGATGAGAAAAGTTTTCTGTGTTGCCAAAAGTAGAGAAAAGAAGGAAGGCTCATCAGATGAACGATTGGTGGATACAGAATGAGCAGCTGATGGACTTATTTCTCTAAGGAGAAACACTGAGGATGCAACTGGAGATGCTCAGATTCAAAGTCAATGATGTGTAAAAAAGAGAAAATGAGAGGGTGATCTTTCCAGTTCTTTTAGTACTGGAGGGTCATTCTAGCATCTGAGAGATTTGGGATCATCAATGATTGCACCGTCTGCATTGATTCCATTTTCACCATAAGCATCAGAAATACTGATGGAAGCGAAGTGCATTTATGTAGCATCTTTATCGGAATTCATTAATAATATGGTCAGTAAAGGGGAGGAGAAAATGGCTATGGCAAAGTGATAATTATTGCCAGAATTTTTTTTTTTTTTTTAGCACACATGTAACATTGACTAGAGATTAACATAAATAGATGACTCAGCATGGAGCTGATTTCCTGTAACAGTAAATGAGATGAGAGACAATAAAATTTCTACTGTAACTATTACTCTAAAATATAGGTTGGCGTGACTTGGAAAAATTTAAATTATGTATTTAAAATACTTTTTCAAGTTAACTTCTAAATAGAATCCAGTTTTACTTTGATATGTAAATGTTAAAAGTATGAGTCAAAAGAAAATGGACACTAAATTATTCTTAAATGAAACATCTGCATATGATACTTTTCTTAATTTCTTTGTCTGAATTTTCCAATATATACTCATAAGTTCAAACTAAATGGCATTTTTAATAATAGAAAATAGCTACAATTATTATTTTTTTTAAAGATTTTATTTATTTGACAGAGAGAGACACAGTGAGAGAGGGAACACAAGCAGGGGGAGTGGGAGAGGGAGAAGCAGGCTCCCCGCAGAGCAGGGAGCCCGATGCAGGGCTCGATCCCAGGACCCTGGGATCTTGACCTGAGCTGAAGGCAGTCGCTTAACCAACTGAGCCACCCAGGCACCCGCTACAATTATTTTTTTAAATAATCAGAATATGACTTCTGATGACCTGATTTTATATTTGAGAGTTAAATGACACTTTTATCTCATAGTTTCTAATCTTAAGAAAGGAAGCCAATTAAGAATGAATGTGGACACATAATTGTGTTTGCCATCCTAGTAGGACAATTAGGAAAATACAAGGAATTTTTTTTTCCTGCTTGGTATTAATTGCAAAACTCTAATTAAATAATACCCTGAGAACTCTAATAACAGATGACTTTGTCCTTTAGAAACCACAGACGGGAAAATATTGGTATAAATTAGAATTACAAAGTTAAGTAAAAGACATGAAAACACATCATAAAAATGAAGTGTCAAAACACATTTTAAATATTATTTTTCATATATTTTGTCATTCTTTCCATACTCATATATTTGCCCTTTGCTTTCATGAAATGGTTTATGAAATATACAAGAATGTCTCAAATGTTTTGCTATTAGATGATTAAGGGTAAAATCCAATTAATTTTGTTTCTTAGAGAAATTATTTTCTCAATTTTTCATTCCTTAACTCTGAATTTTTATTGCAGAATTAAATACCAAATTATTAAATTTCCTGTTGCCAATTTGAAGAAAATCAAGAGAACAAATATTGCCTTATGTATATTACATAGTCATTTTCAAAAAGAATATTGCCTATATTGAGTAAGAGCAATGACAGAGCTTAATATCCTTCTGTTTCTTTACACAAGATTTACTGTTCACTAAACAGAATAATTACCACAGCAATTGTTAAAACACAAATACACCCAAAACACATTAATGAAGCACATAAGAAGGCAAAGGTACTGCTATTTATCTTTATTAAGCTTTTCAACTTAAAAATATTCACTTCTCATAATTTAGAGAAAATATGCAATTAGTGAACTTTTGTTTACCTTTGACAATCTAATTAACAGTGAAAGCATGTAGGGGGATAAAAGTCACCTAAGTTTATGTTAGATACCTGCTTACACTTCAAATAAAATTAAATCATTTATTGAGCCTCAGAAGGAGCTGCACTTAGTTTTAGATTTGAACTTTATCCCCAATTGTACAACCATTGTTAGGTCTTTGCACTCCTTTTACTGCAAAATGACTAATAATGTAAAATTAGTCACTAATGGGAACTAACAATATGATAAGTGGCCTCTAAATTAGCTCTTAGAAAGAAACATTAATGGATTTCAATGCTTCATTAGATATTTTTTTCAATTCTTTACATGGGATGGGAGGTTTTGAAGACCTACAATGCATTCATTCTGAGGGGCAAAAACTGAATAACTAGATTATTATAGTTGCAAAAGTTAAATGAACGTAATTTTTATGTCTCTTCTGTAAAACAATGATTCGCCACTGTTGATAATTCATAAAATTCTGTCATTTGTATTTTTTCTCATTGTGCTTCAATCCAGAAATATCAAACTATTGCACAAATACTCATAATTCATTAAAAGGCCCAATTTAAAATATCCTTAAGGGATTAATAGTAGACAATAAGAATAATGCATGTACTATAGAGAGCTGCAATATACCATCTTTTTAAATTTGTACAATTAAAGGTAAGCAAAGCCTTAGAATCCCAGCTCTTAATATAATGCATTGTATAGTCCAGGTGCCAATATAAGTAGGCGGATTTGTAGATAATACAATGGCATTTGACTTTGAATTGCAATTTTGAATCATGTGTGATTTTGAAAAATACATAGTACATGGAAATAATAAATTTCACTCCTTGACTTAACTTGAGGATAACTAGAGATGCATTTGTCCAGCTATCATACCTGCTCAGAGGTTATTAGTTATTCTTCATTTCACACTAATGTTAAACAATATTACCTCATGGGAGAAAGTACGAAATATGCTCCTTACTTTGTATTTTCCTTGAAAGGTGCCATCTATGAATTCATTCATGAGTTCAAATTACTATCCTTGGGATATGTTTCCTGTAGAGCAGACTACATATGGATTTCCACAGAAATACACTCCCCCCCAAGATAATTCTCATTTTCTAAAAAAAAAAAAAAAATCATTTTTTCTGATGGGGTACACTGAAGATGAAAAGCGAGTGAGCTAGTTTTTTTTTAACTGAGCATGTATCTCACAAGATAATCTTGAAAAAGCCTTATTTTTCCATTTTATGAATAACTCAATTAAAAGAGAAGTTAAGACATATTTTAAACATCTCAGAGATTAAAATTAATTAAAATACAGTTCTATTAGATCAGAAATCCCTCCTGACCATGCCATTTTTATTCTACTTTAGCACAGATAGACTCCATAAACTCTAAACACCTACACAATTTGAATTTATAATTCATAACCAGCATCATTTTTATGACATAGAAATGAATTTATAAATTGCTAATTGACATTTCTATATTTATAGAGCAAATGCTATATCTTAAGTAGATATATTTCATGTCCCTTTGTAAGAATTTGAGACTAGAATTAGAACACCAATCCAGCTTGAAACTAAAATGCTTTCATAATACTTTTCTTACTATTTAAATGTCTTTTATAAAAATTACTATAAGTGGGATTTTTAGTCCAGAATAATTTATTAGTCTGAAAGGTTTTTACATAATTGTAAAGCAATTACAGAGATCTGAGGGTATATGAATGTTTCAATAATCCTAGGATATTGTCTTGAGATCCTAACTCAAACTGAAAACATAAATGAAAAAGCTAACCCAGTAGAAGAAAAGAAACTTCACCTAATCTTAATCTTTGAATTAATATCCAGACATTTTTATCTCTTTATGAGATTAAAAAAAGTATTATTTCCCCAGTAAATTTATATATTCCTATATTTTGTGGTAGTTTGCATTGTTTATTTAACATGTTTATTGAACCCCCCAGACACCAAAACTTTCAAAAGGAAAAGTGTCTTTTCCACACATTGACTTCAGATTTGTCATGTGGCTTGCTTTGTCCAATGGGATGTAAACTTTAAGAGCTATCATATACTTTACCATTGCTATTTTCCCTTTGGCTTCAAATTGTCAAGGGTCCTAGATGATAGTTGCTTCTTTACCATATAAGTTCTGGAGTGAAGAGGACATGGAGCTTATGCTGAATAAAAAGCACATTTAACAACAGGAATTAAACTTTTGTTGTTATAAAACCACTAAAGTGTAGTGTTCTTTTTTTAAATAGTTGTATAACTTAGCTTAAGCACACTGATAAAATACTGAATTTATCTGTATCTGACAGCACTTATTTGCATTCTTTTGGCATAGTTTATTGACATATAAGTAAAAACTTAATGTCCTCAACTGGAAAGCAAGATAAGATCTATATATTTTCTTAACATCATATACACATAAATAATTAAAAGCTAAAATACACTTACATATTCGAAGACAAATCTGGTTATACTTAGCCTCCTCTTATTTTACTTTGTTGGAGTACCTTATGATAAGAAAGAATTGATCACAAACTACATTATTCCCAATATGTCACTGAATCTCAGAGAATTAGTAGCTCTCCTTGATTTATGGTTCCAGTCTAATATCACAGAGCTCTATCAGCAAACTCATTTTGACACTCTTGAGCTAAAACTATAGCAATTCATTTACAACATTCCCCAAACAAATTTCAACTTCACTAACAGATTGTGCTTGGCTGAAGCTGTTGGTGATTTAAAATAGCTGGAATCCTAATGTAAGTTTATAATGAAATGTCTGACAAGACTCTAACATGGGAGTCTCCTAATGATTTTGTAATGTTTTGACAATCTTGAAAATATGTTTTAAAAAAAGCTAGCAAATGCAAGTTTTCCCTAAGCAAAATATCCCATCTGTTCAAAAAAATCTTTCAAAATACCAAAAGCACTAACCACAGTGCAGGAAGAAGCAGTTGTGTGATTTCATTTCTTTAAATAAATGATCCTTTGATGAGATAAATAATAGGAATTGTAGAAACCTTTAAAAACTTGAGTTCATAATGCAATTGCCTGGTAACCTTTAAAGGTAAGTGACTGAGGGAATTGTTAAAGATCCCTCAACTGTGGCAAAATGTGTCCTGAATTCTCTGATTAGAGGAGCTGAAAGGGGTATTTAAAACATTAGTTTAAAGAACAAAGAAAAAGTGAGTTTTATACTAAATAGGGTACTGAATGGGCTCCCTTTACATAGTTATCATGAACATTCATCATTTCTCCCTCCAGCTGAGGGAATTTTGACAATTCCCCTTACAAGTCACCTTTAAAGCTATTCTAGAAGCTGATGAGGCCCCAATATTGATTTCTGTTGTCCACAGTATAGCTCAGATGATTGCAAATCACTTTGAATTCTGTGGTCTATTCTGAGCTCTATGTAAAATATGTGAATAATGTAAATAATGTAAATAATTGCTTTATTATTACTGCAATTTGAGAGCAAGCTGTATGGTTTCTAATTCACATCATCAGTTCTTGCCTTTCAATTACACTTAAGTGTCCTATGAAAAAAAAATTCTTGACATAGCTCAATGAGTATGTTAAATATATATGTACCTATGTAATTATTCCATATAATGAAAATAACCACATTATTTAAAGATTTAAAATTTACTTTTCAGATTTATTACACAATATTTTTACATTGATTTTAAACTTGGAATTAAATAATTTTGAAAAAGCAATAATTGTGTATATAAACAATTTTTAGAAAGTCATGTTTAATAGTCTGTACTTTCTGAGTAATTTTTCTTCTGTTTTAATCCCACTGGGAAGGAAATAATTATTAGCTTTTAGTGTCAGATTCACTAATACAGAGGATACATTTTAAAATTTTTATTAATTTTTCATTTACTTTCTGCATACTATTATTATTTTATTGTAGCATTTCATTGGTAAGTATGATAGGTATAAAAAATACAACCCTTCCAAGGCAGTAATAATGATTTTCCATAGAAGATTATTTGATAAAGATCCAACTAGCATTCTTTCATGACTCCTTTCTTTCCTTTTTTTTTTTTTTTTTTAAATTTTCTTTGTTTGAGAGAGTGAGCAAGAGAAAGAGCACAAGCAGGGGGAGAAGCAGAGGGAGAGGCAGAAGCAGACTCCCTGCTAAGCAGGGAGCCCCAAGTGGGGGCTCCATCCCAGGACCCCAAGATCATGACCTAAGCCAAAGACAGATGCTTAACCCACCAAGTCACCCAGGCACCCCACTCCATGACTCCTTTCTGTTATAGATCCTGTCTATGTGTCTATAGTCTACTTATCAAGGCTGTAAGAGATCTAATTTGATTTTTATCTTCACTTTGTTTTCTTTCTTGAATTAAATTGAGAGCATCTTATATAAAATACATACATATGTTAATTAATTTACTAGTAATTAAACTATTTGGGAAGACACAGGAGATTTTTATAGATATTTCAGAACAGTAAGGCAATTCAGTTGAGTTCCTCAGGCAACATCCATAACCATTAAGGAGTAGTAGGAGGATAAGTGTTCTGGGTACTCTCATGCTTGCTTGATTTAGAGGCTGAGGGACAACTTGAAGAGAGGTTCAAGATGGCTTCCCCCTAAGATATATTCAGTGTGTTCCCCACATGTGGTTATAGAACATTAAAATAAGAAAATAAAGAAGTAAGCAGTATTTTATTCTTTATTATATTTTGATTGTTCTTCCTTTTTGTTGGGATCAGTGCATAAAATTTAAGGACTCACTGCATGGAAAGAAATGTGTCATGCCTCAGAATTTTAGAACTATTAGGAATTTTAAACATTACCTATAGAATTACTTCATTTATGAAGTGAGTAAGCCAAACCTACAAAAATTTCTACCATCAGACAATAATCCTAGTAAAGATCTTCAGCACAACTCTTGTATCCACTTTTCTCTGTTGTTTTTAAATGGATTTTTCTATTCATTCTTCAAGTGAAATGATAGCTAATCGACTGCCACTATACTGTTCCATTCACCATTAAGAGAAGTGGATATTTTCAGCCTGCACTGTAAATAAAACGACTTAACAATACTCATAGAACCTCACAGTGATTAACAGTAGCTCTCCTTTGAGTAGAAAAACAGAGGGTTTTAAATATGGAAATCTTGTTCCTTTTTTTGTTGATTAAAATAATTAATGTATCAGACTCCAAGATTTTATTTTAATAGTTATTTTTATCCAACCCAGATTAAGCTTTTAATAAATGTCAGTGAATTTACTTTTAAAGGAAAAATTTTTTCCTTGTTTAAATATAAGCAACTATGCCAAATGCATTTCCAAACACTGCAAAAGAATCCATAAAATTTAGTTATCAATGCTTAGCTTGCCTACAATTGTTTCTAATTAACCTTTCTTGTGTCAGCCCACTCTATTCCTGTTTAAGTGCATCTTCAGTGTTTCAGAATGTTTACATTTCTACTTGAGAATTTTTCTTAAAGTTTTTTATCAAATGTTTTGGTTCTGAAAGCAATCAGCCTCCATTGTTTCCTGTTCTCCTTGCAGTAGGCTTCTTATATAAGGCTTTGCAAAGGTGTTCAGTTATTATGTTTGTGGCACAACTCCTCATTCTCCTTTATTTGTGATCACTCTCATATGCCTCTCTGCTTTCACTGGAATGATGTTACTTTTACTCAGACACTTCTCTGATTTTGGTATGTGATTCCAAGTTATGTGCTCCAGAAATTCTCATTATGCTCAATCCACAAATACCTCTTCTTAAAAGGTTTTGCCATAAGTCATCAACCTTAAAATTTAAAGAAAAGTCCTAATGCTTAGAAATACAACCAGCATACAAAACATTATCAAACGCAATAAATTATTTTAGACAGAATTAACATAAAGGAGTTATTCATCTTTGTAGCATGGTAATGTGCACCATGCCTGAAATGAAGTTAATATTTAGTAATGCTTGTTGAAAGAAGGATGAACTGAATGAGCTACAAATCATTCAGTATTCTTTATACAGAGATCATAATTCAGAATTCTCAAGTAGATATTTTTCACTTTCAGATTCTTAAATTTTTCTTTAAACTCTATCCTTAAAGTTATGATTAAGTGAAGCTTCAGAGTAAAGGTGTTCATATTAGCTCCATAATTTATAGACTTGTCTGTCAAAGATATTTAGGAACTAGATGCATGAAATGAAATTTACTGTTATTTCATCATTATATATTTCATTTATCTGTAGACAGAATGATAAAAATACTTTACCTTTGTAAAACAGCCTTGTAAAATCATCTATATTTATTATTTCACATTTTTTGTTCTATTACTCATTACTCTAGGGGTTCAAGATGCCTTATCAAAAGTATTGTTTTGTTTTGTTCTGGCTTTTTTTTTTTTTTTTTTTTACTTTAATGATAAGCCACATAGAACCCCTATGACACAGGTAACTATGCATAAAGTCATGCTCAAGGCTGCTTTCCCTGTTATAAATTTAATGTGTTTTAAGAAAAAAAAAAAAAGCACTGAATCTCTTAAAAGCCTAAAACAAAACCATTTAATATATCATAGATTGC
Source organism: Mirounga leonina (assembly GCF_011800145.1). Lineage (NCBI taxonomy): Eukaryota > Metazoa > Chordata > Mammalia > Carnivora > Phocidae > Mirounga > Mirounga leonina. Next base: position 26,848,953 of record NW_023270316.1, on the reverse strand, counting down.
CCTTAAGAAAGTAAATACCAAAGGGTATTTCTTACTGGCTTACACTAGCAGTAATTAGGCTCTTCATGGTTTTTTGACCTGATGGATTTACCTGAAGTTGGGGTGGGAATGTCTAATTCAATTTCAGTGTAATGAATTTGTCTAAATTCTACTCAGTCTTTACTTTAAAAAAGCAGCATATAGTTAAGAGGTCAGAAAGTCTAATCTTTCAAAATATCATGTGCAAAAAATAATTTTAGGAATAAAGTTATGGATGATTATTATTCATTACCATATATACTAAGTGATATTCTATGATCTTACATAAACACTAAGTAAACAAAAGTAATTTTTGTAGCAGTCATGTTAGTTATAAAAAGGTACAGTACAGATAAAAACTTTGAGATTGTGGGATAACTGGAATTTTTATACATTACTAGAGGAGATCAATATGGAAATTTAAGAATCCTAAAACCATTGCGAACTTTTCCCCCCATTATTACACTTCTTACTCCTGGGTTAAGGAAAATATAAAATGAGGAAAAAGTACAAAGACATTTAGCAAATTTTATAAAGATGAAAAACAAGAGATAAACTGGTCAGCAGCAGAGAACAGATTAACAAAATATAGTATAGTATAGCCACTTAATGGAGTAGCGTGTAAGCTATTACAGTAAAAACAGTAAACTCAAGAATGCTTAGAATATATATATCATAAGCAGAAAAAAGTAAATTACATAATCTTATTACACTATTATTGAAATACTGTAGAGATTTTATAGGCCTTCTGACAAAACTTGAAAGAAATTACTCTATTTCCCAATCTGAATAATTACCTTTTCCTTTAACTTCCACATCTATTTGGCTCCCACTCCATATCAATCTGCCTCCTTAAAATTATCTCTCCAATTTAACACATTCCCTCTGCTTTGCCGTAACAGAATGCCATACAGAGATGGTTTGGACTGCCATAACAGAATACCACAGACTGGGTGGTTTAAACAACGGAAATTCCCCTCCCTCCCCTGCCACACACACAGTTCTGGAGGCTGCATCAAGGTGCCAGCAGGATTGGTTTCTGATGAAGACTCTCTTTGTGTTTACAGAAGGCTGCTTTGTTGTGTCTTCACATGGCCCTTCTGTGGTACAAGTGTTGGGAGAGAGAGGTCTCTGGTATCTCTCTCTCTTTCTGTAAGCATACCAGTTCTAGCAGATCATGGCCTCACCTTTATGATCTCTTTAATCTTACCTCCTTCAAGGGCCTATCGCCAAGTATGGTCATATTGGCGATTAGGGTTTTGACATATGAGTTTTGGAGGGACACAATTCAGTTTCTAATAGGTGCCAAATGGAGAAAGGGTAGTTTTGAAAAGATGATCATGAACAACTGGATATCCATACAAGAGAAAGAGAGAGGAGTGAGAGGAAAGAGAGAGAGAGAGAGTGGTCATATTGGTTATTGGTCCATGTATAAATATGTGTATATTATAAACATATATATAAATATATATATTTATATATATAAATAAAATACATTTATATATATATAAAAATAAAATTAACATAGTGTGGGTTCTAGACCTCAATTTAAACCAGAAAAATGATAAAACTTCTAGAAAAAAAGTTAACAGAAAAATCTTTGTTACTTTGCATAAGGTAAAGATAGATATTTTGCCATGAGTAGAATTAATAACAAAAAAATAAAAATAAAAGAAGTTGTATTCCATTAAAAATGAAAAGCAAATCACTAGAATAGAGGAATTAAGGAGGACAAATCAAAGTAACTGCAGTAATATCTGCAAATCTGGAAATATTTTATATCTTTCCTAAGTAAACATGAAATTTCCTATTTAATCACCCCTCTTAAGTTTTACTCCCATAGTATACAACCAATGATATGTGATTATATTTTAATATATTTAAAAACTGTTAATATTAAGTACAAATTATTAGGTCATAGAGTTAATTATCAAAATTAGGGGTCACCTATATTTTTCCTTAATGATCCAGAGAGTAAATATTTAGGCTTTGCAGGCCATAAATCTCTGCTGCAACTAAACCTTGCCATTAGACTCCACAGCAGCCATAAATAAGTAAATGAATAGACATGGACAAGTTCCAACAAATTTTATTTACAAAAATAAGGCTAGCCTAGGTTCATAGTTTGTTCAAAATTGCTACAAGATCAAAGATAGCTATGAAAAATCTCTTGGTTACTAACAAGTAACATAAAATCAGGAAAATGACTTACCACTTTGAATATTGAATTTTTTTGTAAATACTCGAGTTTTTTATTGTTTTGTTTACTTTTATTCTTCATGTATTGTAGTGAGAGTGCTAAACTAGAAGAGTTTCACATTCTGTTTTTTCTACTTGTCAAATTTGCTTTGAATCAATTAAAATTTCTGAATCTTAGTTTCTTCTGCAAGTGGAAAAATGTGATAATAATCATGAGGATTACAGAACTCAAATATCACTTGTAATCTAAAAAAGCATTACACATAACCTGGCTTTTTTTTTTTTTTTTTTTTTTTGCCTCCTCTTCTACCCATCCTCATGATTGCCTCACTTATAACTCTAACTCTCTACTAAATATACTGACTGACCAGTGGTGTTACCTTGCATTCCACCTTGTCTTCACGGGGGCAATTCTCTCTTCTTTGATACAACTGCTACCTAAATGCCAATGTTATTTAAATCAATGTCTTTAAGTGTCTCCCTTTGGTTCAAGCATGTCTTCCCACCCATACTACCAAAATTATCTTCCTCCAACCCATGGCTGATCCGCTTAAAAAAATGCAAAGTTTTATTACTGTCAAGGATAAACCCAAACTCCTTGTTTTGGCATACAGGAGCCTACCTGGCTCCTCAGCTCCCTCCCAGCTTAACCGCTGCCATTCCATGCTCCTGGGCACTCAGTGCTGATGGGGTCTCGGCTGGCAGAGAGTCAAAGAACTTGCCTCTTACCCAACCCTCCCACCATGCAGGAGGCAGGCAGGCACAGCTGCGGAGTTTCTGCCCTTGGGTGTGTCTGTCCACGCTTTGTAGGTGTCACACCAAAAGCCAACTTTTCAGTTCCCTTTTTGAAAGCCACTTGTGGCCATATGTATGTGGATAAGGTGTATGGGTGTACAACAAAAATTCTATTTATTGCTATTGTATCCAGGGCAGAAAAAGCGCTTCAACCCTTTCATTTAAAAAAAAAAAAAAAAAAAAAAAAAAAGAGGTGTTATCAAGGTTTTCAAGTTAAAAACAAACTCCTTGGGGCATATAGAATTTTGTCCTAAGTTAACTTAAAAACCTTACCTCATGCCACTCTCACCTTCTTTATTTGATATACGTCCTATAGTCTAGTCACTCCAATATACTCCTTATTCTTTAAAGAAACAATAGCTATTAAGTATTCACTTAATGCTTTTCCCTCTACCTTTCAGATACCAATTTATCCATTATGATGCTATTTCTTTTTTCCCCCCTTAGATTTATTTATATATATATATATATTTATATTTATTTATATTTATTTATTTATTTATTTATTTTGGGGGTGGGGAGAGAAAGAGCACAAATGGGGAGAGGGGCAGAGGGGGAGGGAGAGAGAATCCCAAGCAGACTCCCTGCTGAGTGTGGAGTACAAAACGGGGCTGGATCCTATGGCCCATGAGATCATGGGTCAGGATACGACCTGACCAAAACCAGAGTTGGACACTCAACAGACTGCGCTACTCCCGCGCTCCTGATGCTATTTCTTCTGTAAGTCTTATTTGTATGTCTCCTACGGTGAAAACTGACTTTCTCTTTTGTGCAACACTTTGTGTTTATCTCTACAGGAGGACTTTCTTTCCATTATACTCTCAATCTCACAAACCTACATCCACTACAAATCTATTGTTTTCCTAGGTCGGCCCTGAATGTTCTTTTCAAATCTCCCTCCATTTTCTAGGTTAGAGCCTGGAATAGATGTTCAAGAGTATCTGTTAAATATGAAGTTATCAAAAAAGACATGATTTTGCCTCACTGAACACAAAAAATCTATTTTGGCACTTCCAGATTTAGTGCCCTCCTTATACTCCCTTGATGTTAAGAAATGATTGCTGATAACTCTGTCATAACTTGAGGTAATTGTACATATTCTATGCTTGAAACCACTGGGGCTGGGAATTTAAATATATCCGAATAGTTTAAGCGATCCACTGTTCACATTTTCTTTATTTTTCTCTGAAATTTAGCTTCTTTATCTCTTCTATGTCATATTTGGGTTTTCTGATATGAGCTGACAGTTTAGGTAATGACAGAAGAAAAGGAAAATTAAAAGTTACTGCCTATTTAGTGCCATCTGCTATTATATTTCTCTTTCCTCATTACCCAAGGAAGCGAACTTTTTAAATTTTACTTTTGGCAATGCTTTTTTATGTTTTTCAACACCCTTTCCCTTCCTTTTTTATATGCTGTAAGTCCCTAATTTTGCTTCTCAATTATATTGCTACATTTCCTGCTCTGATTAAAAGTTTAAGATACCTCTTAAGGCAGTTACTTGTCAACCTTGATAGGTCTAGACCTGGACTGGATAAGTATTTAAGAATTAGTCTGGAAATGTAGGTCAGGGCAATTGAGATTCCTCTGCTTTCTGTATCTGTTCTGACATCTTGGTTTCCGAAGATTTAAAACACAAAGGAAGTTATAGTAAGTATTACTGGGAACATCTTTTCCCCAGAATCCTTTTATCTTTCACTTCTGGTAACTTAGGTATTTTATCAAAAATGCCCTGAATTTCCCGAAGTAAATGAGCATTGTATCCCTGAGAACAAAGGCTATCAATCTAATAAGACTGTTATACAATTATGGCTCCATTCTCTATTTTGGATGACTTATTCTACTAAAAAGAAAAAAAGTAAAAGGTATATACATGCTAAAATATTCACTGCAGAATTTTTTTAAATTTTTGTTTTTACATTTCCCAATTTTTCCTAAGGCACAGACTAGAAACACACACACACACACACACACTAATTGTACTACGTTTTTCCTCTTGGTTTGTCTGGCCAAATTTATATTTCTATGGCAGTTCCACAGCTGCCACACCCATCTTTTGTCCAATGAAACAATAAATCCTGGAGACCAAAGAGGACTCCCTGAAGAAGAAATTGGCATGGGAGTGGAAGGGATTATGAAATAGTCAATTTGCGTATAATTTTGAATGCCAGTTTAGGCATTAAAACATAGCCATTAAAACAATGGAACAGTATTAAATATTTTGCTGAGGAAAATGATTTAGGAAAATCAGTTTGTTGTGAATATGAGAAGGGTTGGAAGACAGACAAAAGTGTAAAAATATCAATCAGATGGTTGCATTGCAGGTGACTGAGAGAAGTGGTATACAAGTTATACTAGCTGTTTTAAGAATTTTAACTAGAATGCTGACAGGTGGAAGGAAGGGAGGGAGGGAGGGAGGGAGGAAGGAAGGAAGGAAGGAAAAGAGAGAGAGAGAAAGAAGGAAAGAGAGAGAAAGAGAGAGAGAAAGAAAAGGAAAAGAGAAAAGAGAGAAAGGGAGAAAGACAGAAAAGAGAAGAGAGAGAGAGAAAGAGAGAAAGAAAGAAAGAAAGAAAGAAAGAAAGAAAGAAAG